>NC_141026.1:1522500-1542500 GCF_052040795.2 Danio rerio
TTTACTATTATTATATTATTATTTTTATTTATTTTTATTATTTTATTATTATTATTATTATTATTATTATTATTATTATTATTATTATTATTATTAAAATATGGCCAATAAAAGTATATATACACTCTGATGCATAGGAAAAAAGCAAATAAATAAATATGTTTATAGATGTATCACAATTTTTTTTTTTGATATTTGAAATCACTTCTACATCTTTGACCCAAAAGCAATCACAACTGTATATGTATATGTATTTAAATATAAAACAAATAAAATAACAATGCAATTAAACATTAGATCGTACACTGATAAAACGTTAAAATAAAATAATATTTTGTATAAAAGCATGTGCCAAATTTAATTTAAGCAAACAAAAATAAATAAATAAATATATATATATATATATATATATATATATATATATATATATATATATATATATATATATATATATATATATATATATATATATATATATATATATAAAAGCTTCACATGTCCATTTGAGTTATTAAATGCAGTTTATTTTTTTATTTTATTATTTTTTATTATTTCTTTTTAAAGAAAAGTGCCAAAATGATGTTTTCTGATGCATGTAAACACGGTCAGGAGCTGAATTAATGGAGAAATCTCTGCACAGAAGTGATTATCACTCACATTTTCCCATTGACTTCCATTAAAAATGTGTTGCTGTGCTGGAGATTTTAACCAAGTTTCTTCACACAGATTAAAAAATAGGCTCAATGGTTAGCACTGCGGCCTAACAGCAAGAAAGTTGCTGGTTCGAGTATCAGCTGGGTCAGTTTGCATTTCTGTGTGGAGTTTGCATGTTCTCCCCATGTTTGTGTGGGTTTCCTCCGGTTGCTCCGGTTTCCCCCACAGTCCAAACACATGCGCTATAGGGGAATTGATGAACTAAATTGGCCGTAGTGTATAAGTGTGTGTATGTAAATGAGTGTGTATGGGTGTTTTCCGGTACTAGGTTGCAGCTGGAAGGGCATCCACTGTGTAAAATATATGCTGGAATAGTTGGTGGTTCATTCCGCTGTGGTGACCCCTGATGAATAAAGGGACTAAGCTGGATGAATGAATGAATTTAAGCATTAATACACTCAATCGTAGGTTTATTTGGAAGAGCTGGTGCTGATTCTCCTGGCGGGTCACTGGATGTGAGCTCGGGGATGTGATCTCTGCTATAGAGGTGCGTTCAGTCAGGAATGAGCTGATGTTTTGACACTGCGCCTTCAGTTTTAGTAAACGCGCGCAGACGAGCTGCATGTGCTAATTTAAAATCTGTGACATTAATGTGAAAGTCTCTGAAACATTAGAGATGGAGGATTCATGGCTGCGAGCACTCATCTTTAAATTACATGTGGACTTAGATTACAGGAGCGCACACACACACACACACACACACACACACACACACCTCGAACACCGTAAAACCGCAAGCACATTTACAGGAGAAATGTATGTTGCAGACATCAAACCTGGAGACTCAGAGTGTTAATTACATATACTCTGTGTGTGTGTGTGTGTGTGTGTGTGTGTGTGTGTGTGTGTGTGTGTGTGTGTGTGTGTGTGTGTGTGTGTGTGTGTGTGTGTGTGTGTGTGTGTGTGAGTGAACAAAAATGTGTTTTAGCATCTACGGCTATGTTTTTCAGTGTGTAGAGTTGTGCATTTATTGTTTAGTTTGTATGTGTGTGTTGTCTTTTTGTGTGTGTAGAGTTGTCCATTTAATATATTTTGTGTTAAGTATAGTGTGTAAGTTGTGTAGAGACACAAAAAGCTCAACTAATACACAACTGCATATCTGTTTTGTGTTTAGTTTGTATATGTACACTGTGTGTTGTCTTTTGTGTGTGCAGAGTTGTGTTTATTGTGTTAGGCATAGTGTGTAAAGTTGTGTAGAGACACAAACAAGCACAACAAACACACAAACACATATTGAATTTGTGTTTAGTGTGTAGAGTTGTGCATTTATTTTTTAGTTTGTATTATATATGTACTGTGTGCGTGTGTGTGTGTGTGTGTGTGTGTGTGTGCGCGCAGAGTTGTTTATTGTGTTAAGCATAGTGTTTAAAGTTGCTTTGACACAAACAAGCTCAAAAATACACAACTGCATATTGATTTTGTTTTTCAGTGTGTAGAGTTGTGCATTTATTGTTTAGTTTGTATGTGTGTGTTGTCTTTTTGTGTGTGTAGAGTTGTCCATTTATTATATAGTGTGTTAAGTATTTTGTGTAAGTTGTGTAGAGACACAAGAAGCTCAATGAATACACAACTGCATATCTGTTTGTGTTTAGTTTGTATATGTACACTGTGTGTTGTCTTTTGTGTGTACAGATATGTGTTTATTGTGTTAGGCAGAGTGTGTAAAGTTGTGTAGAGACACAAACAAGCACAACAAACACACAAACACATATTGTATACTGTGTGTGTGTGTGTGTGTGTTTGTGTGTGTGTGTGTTTGTGTGTGTGTGTGTGTGTGTGTGTGTGTGCAGTTGTGTTTATTGTGTTAAGCATAGTGTGTAAGTTGTGTAGAGACACAGACAAGCACAAAAAATACACAACTGCATATTGATTTTGTGTTTAGTGTGTAGAGTTGTGCATTTATTATTTAGTTAGTGTGTGTGTGTGTGTGTGTGTGTGTGTGTGTGTGTGTGTGTGTGTGTGTGTGTGTGTGTGTGTTTGTGTGTGTGTGTGTGTGTTGTCTTTTGTGTGCGCAGTTGTTTATTGTGTTAAGCATAGTGTTTAAAGTTGCTTCGACACAAACAAGCTCAACAAATACACAACTGCATATTGATTTTGTGTAGAGTTGTGCATTTAATGTTTAGTTTGTTTGTGTGTGTTGTCTTTTTGTGTGTAGAGTTGTGTTTACTGTGTTAAGCATAGTGTGTTAAGTTGTGTAGACACAAACAAGCACAACAATACACAAACACATTGATTTTGTGTCTAGAGTTGTGCGTTGATTGTTTAATTTCTATATGCACACTATATGTGTGTTGTCTTTTTGTGTGTGCAGTTGTATTTTTTGTGTTAAGCATAGTGTGTAAAGCTGCTTAGACATGAACAAGCACAACAAATACACAACTGCATATTGATTTCGTTTGGGGTTGTAGAGTTGTGTATTATTGTTTAGTTTATATGTGTGTGTGTGTGTTGTTTTTTGTGTGTGCAGTTGTGTTTATTGTGTTAAGCATAGTGTTTAAAGTTGCTTTGACACAAACAAGCACAACAAATACACAACTGCATATCGATTTTGTGTTTAGTGTGTAGAGTTGTAGAGTTTAGTTTGTATTGTAAATGTACTGTGTGTGTGTGTGTGTGTGTGTGTGTGTGTGTGTGTGTGTGTGTGTGTGTGTGTGTGTGTGTGTGCAGTTGTGTTTATTGTGTTAGTCTTAGTGTGTAAGTTGTATAGACACAAACACAAACACGACAAATACACAACCACATATTGATTTTGTGTTCAGTGTAGAGTTGTGCATGTTTTGTTTAGTTTGTATCTGTGTGTGTAGTTATTTTGTGTGTGCAGTTGTGTTTATTGTTATAAGCATAGTGTGTAAAGTTTCTGCCTCATGAACAAGCAGAACAAACACACAACCACACATTGGTTTTGTGTGTAGAGTTGTGCATTGATTGTTTAGTTTGTATATGTACACTGTGTGTTGTCTTTTTGTGTGTACAGATATGTGTTTATTGTGTTAGGCAGAGTGTGTAAAGTTGTGTAGAGACAAAAACAAGCACAACAAACACACAACTGCATATTGGTTTTGTTTTCAAAAATAAACCGAGTTTATTGTTTAGTTTGTATATGTACAGTTTGTGTGTTGTCTTTTGTGTGTAGAGTTGTGTTTATTGTGTTAGGCCTAGTGTGTAATATTTAGTGTGCTCATTGTGTAAATTTCGTTCACTTTTTGTCGTGTCAGTCGGTTCACAGATGCTCTCCTTCCTCTCTGCGCTGATAGACTTATAAATGACTGTGCGTGTGTGTGTGCGTGTGTGTGTGTGTGTGTGTGTGTTTGCCGTGTGTGATGAAATAAAATTTAATAAGTGAATAAAAATGTAAATAAAGGCTGGAGGAGAATGGCTTGTCCATGAAATAATTCTCTCCTCCCCCTTGAGCTAATAGTCTGAAAGCTGGAGCCGCCGCTTGATTTGGTGTGTGACCTTTGAGAACATTCTCCTCCTTGATTAAAGACGTATTAAATTTGTTTAAATAAAGCTCGTTGTAATGACACATCATTTGTAAGGAGCTATTAGCGGCTGGAAACGCGGCCCGCCGAATTTGCATGAAAATGTGAATCCGTACAGCACTAAACCTCCCTGATAAAGCCGTCGGATCCTGACAGCGGCACCTTCCCACAATCCTCTTCAGAAGTGACAAGTGCATAAGAACAGGTGAGCGTTGGGGAGGAGCCGTCAGTCACTGTTAAACCGGCTCTCAGCAGGGGCCGGACGGCTGCAAGACGCTTTAACAAATAAAGGTTTGCGCTCAGTTTGACCTAAGAGCTTTTCTGTTAGACACTGAATGATTCACGGTGTCATCAAACGAGGCCTTTGTTTATTATGAATACACGCCCTCTAGTGGCGGAAATAACATACTTTAACTCTTTAACCTTAGTCCAAAACCACCAAGATATTGAACTCATTTTTCATGCATTCATGCATCATTCGTGAACACATTACATTAATATATGCACCTTTGCATTATGTGCATGTATTTGTAAACGTAACGTTCTGTAGTGCATTTAGTTATAAGTTAAGGTCATTTGGTGGATTCAGCTGTCATACAGTAGACTTCCTTCATCTTTTCTAATCAGTCTAAACAGTCTCTCAGCCATGACATGTGATGATTTTGTGTAGATACTGCACCTTTTACCATTTAAGTCCAAAACTAGCTAAAGAAACTAAAATACTGATGAATACACATGAATAATGATGAAAACACACTCTAATTGCAATAATGACATTCATGTGCCTTTAATTCGTTAACTTAAGTCTAAAACCACCTTAAGTGAGAGTGAAAACTTTCATTTAAATAGAAAATGCATATAATTTTGTGTTTCCAGCACTTATTTCTCATGCATTCAGGCATCATTTGTAAGAATACATTACATTAATATATGCACTTTTGCGATGTGTGCATGTAAGTAACATTCTGTCATGCATTTAGTTATATGCACATGAAGTGACACGCAGATAAGAACAGGTGAGCTCCGTGAAGGAGCCGTCAGTCACTGTTAAACCGGCTCTCAGCAGGGGCCGACGGCTGAAAATAGAGGTTTGCGCTCCGTTTGACCCAAGTGCTTTTCTGTTAGACACGCGTGCGATTTGTTTGCTTATGCGCTGCGAAGGGGAACGCCAGTCGTCTGATGAGCAGGGAAAAAACAAAGAGAAAAACATGCATTCAGAGAGAGCGGTGTGTGTGTGTGTGTGGTGCTGAATTGCAGTTTGCTCAGCGGAGCATGCTGGATCTGTGTTTCTGACAGTCAAGAGGGCCGTACGAGCTGTTTACAGCGTTAGATCAGGCAGCGGGGCCAGTTACACACAGAAAGCCGATCCTCTGCGCTCTTAAATTGGGTTGCACATCGAGAGCTGCCTCCAGGTCACATCAAATAAACAGCGACGCAGAACTGCGCTTCAGAATCCCGGCTGAGCGGTGCATTTCGTCTCACAAAGGATGAGACGCAGCGGCTCCCATCAGAACTTACACTAACAAGACACAAACATCACCATCACAAACAAAAGTTTACTCCGTTTGCCTGAGTTTCTGGACGCTTTAGCAAAGGCTGAAAATGCAGAGAGAGTTACAGTAGAGCGCTTTATACAGCTGACAAGCTCAAACTTTTAGTTGGACTTTTCTTTTCCTTCTTGTCACTTACTGTCTGTCTGAGGTCACGCAGAATGAAGCGTACAGTTGGGGTTCAGAGAAGCCGGATGCACTGTTTAAATGACTGCAATTATACTGCATGTTTTAAATCAACATCCAAGAATCTACTAGCAGGGTGTCAATCCTGAAGTAAGGCGAATTTGTTAGCAAAAAATGTATAATAATAATCCCAAATGCAGATCATATCAACTTTTTAGAGTGGCTGACTGTGGTATTGGTAGCCTAGCAACCAGTAGTAAACAGTAGGGACGTCCAGATTCAATCACATGATCAGAAATCGGGTCAGGTGGTTTTACTTTTATCAGAATCAGATGTTTCCTCCCGATCACTTGTTGAATATGTACAGGGCATCCGGAAAATGTTGATAGCGCTTCACTTTTTCTACATTTGTTTCTATAAAATCACATGTACACCAGTATTCATGAAGCTCTAAATTAAGCTCAGGTTCATTCTGTCTCCTCTGATCATTCTTGAGATGTTTCAGCAGCTTCATTGGAGTTCACCTGTGCTCAATTCAGCTGATTGGACATGATCTGTAAAGGCTACACCTGTCTATATAAGGGCCCAGGGTTGACAGTGCATGACAAAGCACAAACCAAGCATGAAGACAAAGGAATCGTCTGTAGATCTCCGAGACAGGATTGTCTCCAGGCACAAGGCTGGGGAAGCTTACAGAAACATTTCTGCTGCTCTGAATGTTCCAATGAGCACAGCGGCCTCCATCATCTGTAAGTGGAAGATGTTTAACCACCAGGACTCTTCCTAGAGCTGGCCGGACATCTAAGCTGAGTGATCAGGGGAGAAGGGCCTCAGTCAGGGAGGTGATCAATAACCCGATGGTCACTCTGTCTGAGCTCCAGCGTTCTTCTGTGGAGAGAGGAGAAGCTTACAGAAGGACAACCATCTGTGCAGCAATCCACCAATCAGGTCTGTATGGTAGAGCGGCCAGACGGAAGACACTCCCTGCCTGGAGTTTACCAAAAGTAGGACTCTCAGAGCATCAGATACTAAACTCTCTGCTCTGATCAGACTCAAACTGAACTGTTTGGAGTGAACGCCAGGCGTTACGTTTGGAGAAAAGCAGGTGGCGCTCATCAGCAGGCTAACAGCATCCCTACAGTGAAGCATGGTGGTGTTGGCATCATGCTGTGGGGATGTGTTTCAGCAGCAGGAGCTGGAAGACTAGTCAGGATAGAGGGAAAGATGAATGCAGCGATGTACAGAGACATCCTGAATGAAGACCTGCACAAGAGTGCTCTCCACCTCAGACTGGGGCGACGCTTCATCTTCCAGCAGGACAATGACCCAAAGCACACCACCAACATATCAATGGAGCGGCACAACAACAACTCGGTGAATGTCCTTGAGTGGCCCAGCCAGAGCCCAGACATAAATCCTATTGAACATCTCTGGAGAGATCTGAAAATGGCTGGGCACCGTTGCTTCCCATTAAACCTGATAGAGCTTGAGTAGGACTGCAAAGAGGAATGGGCACAACTTCTCAAAAACAGGTGCGCCAAGCTTGTGGCATCAAATTTAAGAAGACTAGAGGCTGTAATCGCTGCCAAAGGTGCATCAACAGAGTATTGAGCAAAGGCTGTGAATACTGATGTACAAGTGATTTTACAGAGACGTGTGTACATGGATTTGTGTAATTGTCTGTATGAGTCTATATGAGTTTGTGCGCTTGTGTGTGAGATTTTGTGTGTGTGTGAGTGCATGCATATACGTCTGTTTGTAATTGTGTGTTTATGTGTGTGTGTGTGTGTCTCCATGTGTGTGTGAGACAGTGTGTGTGTGTGTGTGTGAGTCCATGCATATACATGCGTGTTTGTAATTTTGTGTTTATGTGTGAATGTGTGAGTGTGTGTGTAAATACGTGTGGTGTGTCTCCATGTGTGTGTGAGAGTGTGTTTGTCTGTGTGTGAAAAAAGTTGTGTGTGTACATCCATTTGTGTCTTGTTGTGTAAATATGTGAGTGTGTGTGTGCTTTTGTGTGAGTGCATGCATATACATGTATGTTTGTAAGTGTGTGTTTATATGTGTGTGTGGGAGAGTATGTATGTGTGTGTGAGTGTGTCCGTCCATGCGTGTCTGGCTGTGTTTATGTGTGCGTGTGCATTCGTGTCCATGTTGATGCATGTGTGAAAGACTGTGTGTGTGTGAGAGAGTGTGTGTGCATATCTGGTTTGTGTGTTCGTTCATATTTGTGTGAGACAGTGTGTGTGTTAATGTTTGTCTGATTGTGTGTATGTGTGTGTCTGTCATGTGAGTGTGGTTATATGTGTGTGAATGCATGCGTATGTGTGCGTGTTTGTACATGTGAGAGAGTGTGTGTGCGTGTGTGGTCAGCTCGCAGCAGATAAGAGCGCAGTGTGCCGCGGGGCTGATGTTCTCTGTGGCCGCGGTGGTTGTGGGCAGTAGGTGATGTAATCATACCTGGCATGATCGGCCTGCTCTGTCAGTTGATGTGTGTGTGTGTGTGTGTGTGTGTTTCAGTGTTTTGCAATGGCCGTTAGTAATTTAATGTACGCCTCAGGAAGACTTGAGTGAACCAGCAGCCTTCTGACTCACTACACAGGAAGCACCTTTAAAAACCCCTGGGGTGTGTGTGTGCGTGTGTAGGTGTGTGTATGGGGGTGGTGTGTATCTGAAGTGTTTTTCCCCTGGTGAAACACCTTGAAAACCCTCCGGTCTGTGTGAATATTTCTAAAGCCGGTTTATTTTAAACACATTGAATTTGCCGAGTGCTGTCAGGATCATGACTTTACTACAGCTTTGATGATAGCAGAACTAAACCTGTGTGTGCGAGTGTGTGTGTGTGTGTGTGTTATACACTCTGAGATATCATAGTTCATAAGGAAACTTCAGTGTTTGAGTACTACATGACGATAAGATGTTCATCAATAACAATGATCAATACTTATGCACTATTCATTCATTCATTTGCATTTCGGCTTAGTCCCTTTATTAATCAGGGGTCACCACAGCGGAATGAACCACCAACTTACCCAGCATATGTTTTATACAGCGGTTATATCTGGCTGAGATGTAAGTGAGAGAATATGGTCATTTTACAAAGTAACAGATCATTCAGACCCAGATAATAAATAAAATAGAAATCATTAGTGATTTCTTGTGCGGCCTGCAATTGATCGGTGGCCCGGTGGTTGAGGACCACTGAACTGAAATCTCTGATTTTGGCTTTGTGAAGTTGCTTGTTCATTGTGCTCAGGCCCGTTTCCCGGATCGTTTGAGGAGTGTGAGTGCTCTGAATCGGGCATGGTTCACTTGGCCGGCCCTGGCTCGGTTGGAAGAGGTGTGCCTGAGCGCGGTTCACTTGGGCTTTGGTGCGGTACCCTTGTGTGTGAGTGCAAAACGAGCCTGAGCCCGAAACTGAAAGCAAGACGTGACTGTTTCATATGGGTTAATTAATTATTCTTTCTGTTCAATGAGCACAAACTATTAAAGATGATCAAAGACGCAAACCCCTCACTGCACGACAGCTGCACCTTCAGCAAACCTCCTAACTCCTGCAGCACGAGGCCTTTATGATTGTTTATGAGCGTCAAAAGTGGCTGATGTGTTTGGCGAAATATTTGGTGAGGAGTTTGCATCTTTAATAATCTACAGCAGTTTGCATTCACTGAACAGTAAGAATGATTAATAAATCCATATGAAACAGCCCCTTAAAAGTCACGTCTCGCTTTCAGTTTTGGGCTTTGGTGCGTTTTGCACTCACACACAAACCGTGCCAAAGCCCAAGTGAACCGCGCTCAGGCACACCTCTTCCAACTGGGCCGCACTCACACTTCTCAAACAGTCCGGGAAACGGGCCTGGGCACAGTTTGGAGAGCATAGTGTGAGAACGCCCTTATTGTACTTAAGGCTGCTGTCTTGTGGGCTGTTGTATTTGAGTTTGAGGATGGGTAGATGGTATTGGTAGATGATAGTGTTCATGTGTCCTCTGAGTACAGGTTTCAGGAAATGTATGACTGATTTTTATTATACAATATTTATTCTGCTGATTTTGAATCTTGCACCTGACAATTATCCTTATTTGAAAAAAAAAAAACTCAAACTAATACTGAAACTAATAACTAAACTAAAACTGAATAATGTCAAAATATAGAAACTCAAAAAAACTAGTAAATCTGCCTCTAAAACTAATTAAACTGACTGAATTTGAAAACAAAAAGTCAAAACGAAATAGACACTAAGGGCTCTATTTTGACGGTCATGCGCAGAGCGCAAACCGCAGAGCGCAAACCGCAGAGTGCAAACGCTTTCAGGGCGTGTCAGAACGCATATTTGCTAATTTAAGGACGGGAAAATCCGCTTTGCGCCGTGGTGCATGGTCTTAAAGGGTTGAGCTTATTTTCTGAATGAGTTATAGGTGTGTTTTGAGAATAAACCAACCAGAGTCTCATCTCCCATTCCCTTTAAGAGCCAGCTGCGTCGCGCCAAGAGCGCACATGGCGTAAAGTAAGTTCACTTTCGCTTTTGCTCTCGTGGATAGGGAAACCTTCCTGCACAAACATCAATTAGCCTATAAATAATTAATTTTGTTTGTTAAGCGCAAAGATTTGTTTCAAAACTATTTCTAAATTCAGTTCTAATTTCCAGCAAATGAATAAATGAACAATAATAACAAAGTGTGCTCAAAATATTGATTATTTAGTGGTTATAGTGATTATTTCCAAATACACCTGCAGTGCCCCATATGGTCTTAAACCTGACAGGTGGACAAATCTAAGCTTGTTTTTAATAAAACAAATATAAATATTGATATAATAAATAATACTGCTAATAATAATAACATACAAAAGCAAATTGAATGAACTGAAAAAGCCTCCCAAGATGAAGAAAGTATGACGGCAGGGGTTTTTAAATTCATGTAGACTAGAAATTAATATGTTTTTTAATATTTTAATCATTTATATTTATATCCTATATGTATCTTTAATATATATATATAATAAGGATTATATATATATATATATATATATATATATATATATATATATATATATATATATATATATATATATATATATAAATTATATATATATATATAATCCATAAGATATTATATCTTTTTCTATGTAAAGATATTTGCGTATTGCTCTACATCTTGTGTGTAGTGTGTAAGCCAGGCGTACTTTGCACCAGACAATAGACCGAATTTGTTCTGGTCTAAAGATCAGACTATTTACAGTTTCTCAAAATAGCAACGCGCCAAAACACGCCTGCTTTTTTAGACCAGAACGGCTATGGGCGCACATTTGAGCGCAAATGCATTTGCTATTTAAACAGTGTGGCGCAACACCTCAAAATGACCCTTGCGCCGAACTGAAAGTAGGAAAAGACTATTGCGCCGCGCCTCGCGCCACATTGCACCGGGTGTATGATAGGGCCCTAAAACTAATGAAAAATCCAAAACTAGTATAATATTATAATAATTATAATTATTCAGCCGATCTCGGACCGATTGTTTTGGCGCAACTGCAGGTTACACATATGCCCAAGCGAACTGAACTAAGAGGAGAATGAACAAACGTCTAGGTGTGAAAGCACCTTCAAGCTGTGTACTTGAGGAAAGACCTTCCTTTTATTGTGTGTGATCAGATCCACCAAACCCATGAGCTCATGAGAAGCCGGAGCCACAGAAAACGAGATCAGCAGCGGACCCAGCACCGAGCCCTGTGGGGCACCTAGGAGACTCGGGGTTAATGAGATTCAGCTGCCCTTCCTCAGCACCTGCAGTCTGACATCTTCAAATCCTGAAATGAAGTCCAGGATCCAGAGGCAGACGGGGGTGTTTAGACGCATTTCCCCTCTCCCGTCCACACGCCTGGAGCGAACGATGCTGTTTAATACAAAGCTGCGATCAATCAATAACATCCTCGCATAATTCCTGCACTCCAAAAGCTGGTATGCGCTGCGAGATTTTTAAAGTCTTCCGTTGTTTGCAAATTGAGGCTCTGTATACACAGTAAATGCAGTTTGAGGGCGGCGAGGGTTAAAGGTACCAACCTGACGCTTCCTGCCCGTGTGTTTGGATTCCTGTCGATTGTATCAGCAGTTTATGTTAGGCTAAAAGAGAAGGAAGTCAGGCGTTTGCTCAGAGTAAACCTTACCATCGCACAGCTGTTTAAAGTTTACCTGCTGTGAATAAACTCAGTTTAACACACACACACACACGCACACTTGTACAGCTATGTTTATGGGGACTTATAGATATAATGATGTTTCTACTGTAGACTGTATGTTCTCTCCTTTACCCTGACCCTCACAGGAAACACTCTGCATTTTTACATGATCAAAATACTTCATTCTGTCTGATTTAAGAGCCCTTTTCAACATGGGCACAAATAAATGTCATTTGGGCCCACAACATTAGAAATAAAAGTATCATAGTCTAATTAGACGCTGCTCATTGTTCATAAATGTATTTATTTTTAACGTTTTTGCTTCTAAAACTCAGTGAGCTCAACAGAAAACTAATATATGTGTAATAATAGTATTTATTAATGTACTTTTTAGACTCCAACATTTATTAAACTGAAAACAGAACATTTAAAATAAGTGATAGCATACTGTATACAAATAAAAAACTAAAATATGAATGAATAATAAATAATGCATCAATTCATAAACATAATACATGCATTTATACATACATTTTATTTCACCAATGTATATTCATTGATTATTATTATTTCTTGTGGCTTGGTCCCTTTATTCATCAGGGGTCACCACAGAGGAACGAACTGCCAACTATTCCAGTATATGTTTTACACAGCGGATGCCCTTCGAGCCACAAACCAGTACTGGCACACACCCATACACATTACAGCCAATTTAGTTTATTTAATTCACCTATAGTGCATGTGTTTAATACTTTAAAATATTGTATTATATTATATTATATTATATTATTAATAATGAGTGTTATAATAATTAATTTGAAAAAAAAAATAGCTTGGAATGTGATACCAAACTTTCTCAGATTATTTAAAATTGGATGATTACATGATTACAGTTAACTAAATAAATGACAACTAGATTATTATTAGTATTAGTATTAACAGTATTGTTGTTAAGTACTAGTATTATTAGTATTAATTGTTATTATTGTTATTAATAAGAACTAGAATTATTAATAATAAGAATAATAATATTAATATTATTGTTGTCATTATTAAGTACTATTATTAAGTTCTATTATTAATAAGAACTATTATTATTAATTATAATTGTTATTATGCATTATTGTTATTATTGTTGTTATCATCATCATCATCATCATCAATAAGTACAATTATTATTATTATTATTATTATTATTATTATTATTAAACATTATTGTTATTATTATTATTAATATCAATAAAATTAAACATTATTAATAAAATTAAACATTATTATTAATATTATTATTTTTATTGTTGTTGTTAAGTACTATTGTTATTATTAATAAGAACTTATATTATCAACTATACTTATCATCAATAAGTAAAATTATTAATATTAGTTTATTCAGATCTCTTTTCACAGGTTTGCATTTATTATGAAAATCATGAAAAGAGCAGCCTGGATATTCTTACAACAATCACCTTTTGTGTTTGTTGCAGAGCAAAGACAAGAGTGAATTAATGTTGAAGTACTCTGAATGACACTCTAAATGTGTGTGCGTGCGTGTGTGCGTGCATGCGTGTGTGTGTGAGTGAGATGAGTGCAAGTGATAAGTGTTATCAGTGCAACAGTATGAAATGTTAATCTGTGTGAGGAACTTAACTGTGACCGGTGCAAGTGTTTTTCATTATCATAACAAAATTGTTTGGAAAGCGAGACTTTAAAACCCAAAACCCTCAGGCAGAGATAGAGAGATGCAATTAACACATTATATTATATTTTATTTTATTATTATATTATATTTTATTTTGTTATATTTTATTATATTATATTATTATATTATATTTTATTTTATTATACTTTATTGATATAAATAAATGAAATAAAGTGAGTCAAGTTGAGTTGAGTTGAATTATTAAGCATTTATAATAAAAATAATAATAATAATAATAATAAGTATAATTTATTATTATTATTGTTATTATTTATAATTATTTTGGGGGTTTTTCAACTTTTAGATTGGACAGTAGAGAGAATTGACAGGAAAGCATGGGGAGTAGAGAGAGGGGGAAGGATTGGCATAGGATGAACTTGGGGCGCAGTGAACACTGGAGTGCATGTGTCGACACACTAACAACTAGACCACTGACGCCGACATTGTTTATTATTATTAAACATCAATGTTATGATTAATATTGTTATTGTTGTTGTTATTATGATTAGTATTATTTTAAGTATGATTATTAGTAAGTATTATTATTATTATTATTAATACAAACTATTATTATTTTATAATTATTATTGTTGTTATTAAGAAATTGTTTTTTATTATCAAAACGAACTATAATTATTGTAATCATTATTATTATTATTATTATTATTATTATTATTATTATTATTATTAAGCATTGTTAAACGTTGTTGTTGTTGTTAAGAACTATTATTATTATTACTATTAGATATTATTATTATTATGAAAAAGATGAAAAACAACAACTGTTAATATTGTTATAATCAATTTAAAAATGTAATATTATCATTATTGTTGTTATTGTTATTAATAGTATTATTATGATCATCATCATCATTATCTGTATTTATTGATGCTTTCTCCAAATATTAGCACTGTAAACTCATTTCTCCTAAAACAATACCTGAAATACCCAGCTAATCCCAAGTGTGTCCTTCAAAAATATACACATGATAACATTAATCTGACAGAATCATGAGTGTTACAGTGAACTCCGGCATTCACACTCATTAATAGCATCACTTCTGCAGTGATTCATTCTTCTTTGACCTCAGATGGACGTCTCTAAACACTCTTAAACATGTCTCGCATGTGCCAGGCAGAACTTTATGAAACTTCGGCTCACATCATGTATTTGCTTTGGTCGCAATTCTTCAGTTCTGACACACACACAGACACACACACACACACATATATACTCCCTGACATCAGTAAAGGGTCTCTCCGGCCCTTGTCCGAGTGTGTGTGTGTGTGTGTGTGTGTGTGTGTGGAGTCAGAGGAGATTGTGGAACTTGGCAGGATTAGGTGATCCTGGGAAGAAACTTTCCATGGCTCTCTAAAGCCAGAGAATGTCATGGGAATTGTCTCTAAACACAAGCGCTGACCCCCCTCTTGACACACACAAACACACACACACACACACACACACACACTCATATCACCACGGCATGAACTTGCAGCATTAACATAAACAGAATGAGAACTGAGAACAACAGAACACAAAAGAGCCCCTGTGAGAGTGCAGTGTGTGTGTTTATGTGTGTGTGTGTGTGTGTGTAATTGTAGAGTACACTGCCATCTACAGGACACAACACATCCACCATCAACACAAGCACAGATCAGTAACAAACACAGTCAAATATATAAGTTTTACTTTAGGAACAATACTGTAGTATTAATAATATATAATAAACAATGTGTGACACTGGCAGGGTGCTGCTCTTAAAGGCACGGTACACCCAATTACTTTATTTACTCTCCATCATGTGCATGAGTTTCTCTCTTCTGCTAAACACAGAAGATATTTTGAGTAATGCTGGTTTCTGGCACCAACTGACTTCCGTAGTAGAAATACTATGGAGGTCAATTGGTGCCAGAAATCAGCATTCTTCAAAATATCTTCTTCTGTGCTCAGCAAAAGAATATATATTTATATATATATATATATATATATATATATATATATATATATATATATATATATATATATATATATATATATATATATATATATATATATATATATATATATATGATGCTACCTGGCACCAATTGACTTTTAATAGTATGAATAAGAAATGTAATGGAAGTCAATTGGTGCCAGGTAGCATCATTTAAATAAAACCTTCCTGTGCTGAACACTGAAGAAGATATTTTGAAGAATGCTGATTTCTGGCACCAATTGACTTCCACAATTTTTTTATTCCTACTATGAAAAACAGTTGGTGCCAGAAATCAGCATTAGTCAAAACATCTTCGTCTGTGTTCGGAAGAAGAAAGAAACTCATCCACATAATGGAGAATAAAGGATGAAGTAGTTTTCTTTTTTGGGTGTAGGAATAAAAAATATGGTAGTCAATTGGTGCCAGGTAGCATCATTTTTTAGAATATCTTCCTTTGTGCAGAGGAAAGAAACTTAGGCAGATTTTAAAGGATAAGTAAATGAATATTTTCATTTTTGTGTGAGCTGTCCCTTTAAAAGAGACTGCGGTAAGAATGAGCAGCATTGCACTGCCCTTTTTTTTTTTTACCATGTCGGACTATGGTGATACTGTGAGTTTTGTACTATTTTATTTATTGAAGTTGTAAGCGTAATGGAGTTTGTTTTCATACTTAAAAATGTACCTTAAATTTAATTGTGGTATGCAATAAATGACCGAATAAATAAATAAGTAAATAAATATAAATAAATAAACATATAAATGCATTAAAAAATTTACATAAAATCAAATAAATAAAAAAAAATAAAAAAAATAAAAAATGTATAAATAAATACAAATGTATAAATAAAATATAAATCAAAAATAGATGAATAAATGAATGAATAAAAACACATAAATAAATAAATAAATAAATAAATAAATAAATAAATAAATAAATATATATATATATATATAAATTCATAAAAAAAATTATAAATAAAATAGAAATAAATACATAAATATAAATAAAAAATAAAAATGTATAAATAAATAAAAATGTATAAATAAAATATAAATAAATAATAAATAAATAAAAATAGATGAATAAATGAATGAATAAAAACACATAAATTAAAAAAAATACAAAATAAACAAACAAACAAACAAACAAACAAATAAATAAATAAATAAATAAATAAATAACATCTATTTTAATTATTTGATTGTCATTAAGATCTATGGTGCCTTCCTTCTTCTTTAGATTAAAAAGTATTCAAATCTATTTATTCATTCATTCATTTTCTTGTCGGCTTAGGAGAAGCACTTTATCAGCATCTAGACCAGCAGCCTGTAAGTACATTTAAGATTTGTTTCAGTTGTTGTGTATGGTTTGAGGACTTGTTTCCAGCTGTTTGTGTAAAGTTGTAGGACATTTAAACTTGCTTTCAGTTGTGTATAATACTAGAAGTTGTTTAGCCACTGTTTCCTTGGTTACTATAAGAGCTTGTGTAGCGAACGCAAACGCGGTTTCGC
The DNA here is from genome assembly GCF_052040795.2 of Danio rerio. Classification (NCBI taxonomy): domain Eukaryota; kingdom Metazoa; phylum Chordata; class Actinopteri; order Cypriniformes; family Danionidae; genus Danio; species Danio rerio. Next base: position 1,539,736 of record NC_141026.1, read on the forward strand.
GTCGTCCGCCTCAGTTTCGGCCCTTGTTTTGACTCGGGAGGCGTGTCCAAACGCCAGGTAACCACTATATAGCGAGCACGCTAGCATTAGTCGGCAGGAGAAGCACTTTATCAGCATCTAGACCAGCAGCCTGTAAGTACATTTAAGATTTGTTTCAGTTGTTGTGTATGGTTTGAGGACTTGTTTCCAGCTGTTTGTGTAAAGTTGTAGGACATTTAAACTTGCTTTCAGTTGTGTATAATACTAGAAGTTGTTTAGCCACTGTTTCCTTGGTTACTATAAGAGCTTGTGTAGCGAACGCAAACGCGGTTTCGCGTCGTCCGCCTCAGTTTCGGCCCTTGTTTTGACTCGGGAGGCGTGTCCAGCTGAATTCAATCAGCTAGTGCTTTGGGGTTATATAAACAACTAGTTCACCGCGGCAGCGGTCGCGGCAGCCTCGTGTGAAGACCGCCTCGTGTGAAGACCGACGAGGGTAAAGACCATCGACTCTACCTGCGCGACTCCACCGAGCAAAGACACCGACAAAGCACTTGAGTACTTTACTGTATTGTTTTACTTTACACTTATTTTTTGTTGTCAGTGCACTTTTATTATGTGTTTTCTAATTCCTGTTGTTACTAACACTCGCAAAACACGGGAGGTGCGCTGCAGGCGTAATCCTCACAACCTTCGTTCAATACATGTATCTACTATTTCACAACTCTCTCTCTCCGTGGGCCTCTGGAATTGTCAATCAGCTGTTAACAAGGCTGATTTTATTACCTCCATAGCTACATATTCTGACTATAATCTCATGGCTCTAACTGAGACCTGGTTGAGGCCGGAGGACACTGCTACACATGCTACTCTTTCTGCTAATTTCTCTTTTTCCCACACTCCTCGTCAGACAGGGAGAGGGGGTGGGACTGGACTACTAATTTCCAAAGAATGGAAATTTACTCTGATACCGTCCCTGCCAACAATCAGCTCCTTTGAATTCCATGCAGTCACCATTATCCACCCCTTCTACATAAATGTGGTTGTCATCTACCGCCCACCAGGTAAATTAGGTCACTTCCTAGATGAACTGGATGTTCTTCTCTCATCTTTTTCTAATTTTGCCACTCCCTTATTGGTGCTAGGTGACTTCAACATTTACGTTGACAAACCGCAAGCTGCAGACTTTCAGACTTTGCTTGCCTCTTTTGACCTAAAAAGAGCACCTACTTCTGCTACCCACAAATCAGGTAATCAGCTAGACCTCATTTACACACGACACTGCTTCACTGATCAAACAATAGTAACTCCACTACAAATATCTGATCATTTCCTTCTGTCTCTCAACATCCACATTACTCCTGAGCCGCCACACACTCCTACACTGGTTACCTTTCGCAGAAACCTACGATCTCTCTCACCCAATAGACTATCCACCATTGTTTCAGACTCTCTTCCTCCATCTCGCAAACTCACTGCACTTGATTCGAACAGTGCCACTAATACACTCTGCTCCACACTAGCATCATGTCTAGACCGATTATGTCCTCTTGCATCCAGGCCAGCCCGTGCCAGTCCTCCTGCACCCTGGCTCTCGGATGCTCTCCGTGAGCATCGCTCAAAACTTCGGGCTGCGGAGAGAATTTGGCGGAAAACTAAAAATCCTGCACATCTCTTAACATACCAAACTCTTCTGTCCTCTTTCTCAGCTGAGGTTACTTCTGCAAAGCAGACGTATTACCGTCTGAAAATCAACAATGCCACTAATCCTCGCCTACTTTTTAAAACATTTTCCTCCCTCCTCTATCCTCCTCCTCCACCCGCATCCTCCACACTTACTACTGATGACTTTGCTACATTCTTCTGCACCAAAACTGCAAAAATCAGTGCTCAATTTGCTGCACCTATAACAAACACGCAAGATACAACACCAACACCACACACACTCACCTCTTTTTCTCAGCTCTCTGAGTCTGAGGTGTCCAAACTTGTGCTATCTAGCCATGCAACCACCTGTCCACTCGATCCCATTCCCTCTCATCTCTTGCAAGCCATCTCTCCTGCAGTCATACCAACACTGACTCACATAATTAACACATCTCTTGACTCTGGTTTATTCCCCACTACATTTAAGCAGGCTAGGGTAACCCCACTGCTAAAGAAACCCAACCTGGACCATACGCTACTTGAAAACTACAGACCAGTATCCCTGCTTCCATTCATGGCCAAGATTCTGGAGAAAGTAGTGTTCAATCAAGTCCTGGACTTTCTTACTCAAAACAATCTCATGGACAACAAGCAATCCGGCTTTAAGAAAGGCCACTCAACTGAGACTGCCCTGCTCTCGGTCGTGGAGGATCTCAGACTGGCTAAAGCAGACTCTAAATCATCAGTCCTCATTTTGCTGGACTTGTCAGCTGCTTTTGACACTGTCAACCACCAGATCCTGCTATCTACGCTTGAGTCACTGGGCGTTGCGGGCACTGTTATACAATGGTTCAGATCTTACCTCTCTGACAGGTCATTCAGGGTGTCTTGGAGGGGAGAGGTGTCCAACCTACAGCATCTAAACACTGGGGTACCTCAAGGCTCTGTTCTTGGGCCACTTCTCTTCTCCATCTACACATCATCTCTAGGACCAGTCATCCAGAGACATGGATTCTCCTACCACTGCTATGCTGATGATACCCAGCTATACCTCTCTTTTCATCCTGATGATCCCTCGGTTCCAGCTCGTATCTCAGCCTGCCTGTTGGATATTTCACACTGGATGAAAGATCATCATCTTC
>NC_141026.1:1547500-1572500 GCF_052040795.2 Danio rerio
CATCTCATTTCCACACACATTTGCTCATTCGCATCTACTGCCGCTATTCCCAGATGGCCGAGTGTGTGTGTGTGTGTGTGTGTGTGTGTGTGTGTGTGTGTGATGTTGATTTGAGTTTGTTTGGCCGTCAGAAGTTTGTCTGTGTGTTTAATGTGCGTTCAGTGTGTGATATTAGGGTGAATCGGGGGCATTTTAGGGTCACTGCTTGTTCTGGTCAGCAAGTGTCAGTCATGGGTGACTGTAGTGCAGGGGTCAGAGGTCAAGAGTGTGTGTGTGTGCGGTTGAGGACGGGTCAGTGGATTCATCTGCTCCACAAAATCTCATTTTACACTTGGCCTCAACTTCAGACCAATTACAATCAACAAACTGCCTCATTGATCCGTGTGTGTGTGTGTGTGTGTGTGTGTGTGTGTTTGTTCATTTTTTTTTAGATAAACCACAAACATCAAATATCCTCTACTTGGAGGCTTTTTTTCAAGACACTGATATTCAGCTTAAAGTGACATTTAAAGGCTTCACTGGGGTAATTAGAGTAAAGTAAGAGTAATTAGGCAAGTTATTGTATAACAGTGATTTGTTCTGGAGACAATATGTTTAAATATATTAATATCTGAAAGGGGGTTAATAATATTGTCCTTATAACTGATTTCAGTCCAGCCAAAGTAAAATAAATAATCATTTCTCCATGAGGAAAATTATTATAGAAATACTGTGAAAATGTCCCTGTTCTGTTAAAAATCCTAGCTGATGATGTGTAAAAGATGCAGAAGGTGGATTTCTCTGCTGAATCATCTGTTGATCTGCATCAATCATCACCAATACTGCAGAAGACCAACTGGAACCAGCATGGACCAAGATTCTCAGAGAGATTAGTCAAGTTTGGTGAAGGAAAAGTCATGGTTTGGGGTTCATTCAGTATGGGGGCGTGCGAGAGATCTGCAACATCAACAGCCTGAGATATCAAGACAATAGTGCAGCCCATTACATTACAAACCACAGGAGAGGGACAATTCTCCAGCAGGATAGCGCTCCTCATACTTCAGCCTCCACATCAAAGCTCCTGAAAGCAGAGAAGCTCAAGCTGCTGCAGGATTGGCCAGCCCAGTCACCAGACATAAACATTATTAAGCTGATGATGAAGGAGAAGATGTTGAAAATGAACACAAAGACTCTTGATGAACTCTGGGATCCTGCTAAAGGCTTTCTTCTTCATTCCAGATGACTTTATTAATCAGTGATGTGAGTCAGTGCAGAGATGTATGGATGCAGTCCTCCAAGCTCATGATGGAGTCAGACACAATATTCATTCTGTCTCCACTGCAGCAGGACTTTATATTCTATACTGGACATTATTTCTGTTCAGTGATGAGACTTTAGTCTGAGCAGAGTCAGAGCGCACTGTCCTCATCAAATCATTCATAATCAAGACATGATCAGATTTTATTGAGCTCAAGTAAGCAAAATCTAGAGGCCTTCACCTTTCATATGAGACACTTCTGACACCAAATCATCAACTAGAAGTCAACTTATTATTAGCTGTTCCTAAAACTTGAATAGGCCACAATACATTTGTCAGGTGGTATATACTGTATATATATGATAATAACAATATTAAACATTATATGTATATAATAAGAGCAGTTCTATGTAAATGTCAGCCTTGCCATGAAAAAAGTTTTTGCCAAAGAATTTGTGCAGGCTTGTATATCACAGTGCTTTAAAAATACTCAAAATGCCTCTGTCAGTGTTTTCAAACTATTATATTTGATTTACCAAAGTCACACAAGTAACAACTTCACATCCGTCACATCCATAACAGAGAGATGTCACATGTATAATGAAGCCTTTTTCTCTTAAATGCAAGAATGTCCAATCAAATAAAATCCCTCATGTTTGTTTTACAGAGAGTCGACTCGTGTGCTTTTGATTAGCATTGTTTATTTTGGGTTGTGCAGTTTAATACACAGACTTTCTACATAGTATGTTGTGTTCTGTACACTCGCTTTTTTTTTTGTAAGGACTTTTTTTATCACTTCCATACCGCATGTTTATTTTCCCAATATAAAATATAAGAAATGTTTACAGATGTGTACACAGGGTTTAACTTGTTTTGAAAAATATAGAGATGCTTCAATGTAATGTTAACAAATACTTCCTCTGTCGGTTTATGTTTTGAGATTTTGCAAATGCAAATGTCACATCCATAACGCTGGAATTGCTCATATACATATCTCTCTCTCTATTCGACCCCTAGATGATCTTAATCCAGCATTTCTATGATTTTGCCAATCATATTTTCAAGTTTAGGAAAGAAGCTACGGTGGCTGCACGAGTCTTTTCATTGTTTCACACACATCGCTCAGCGCCATGGACACCACCAAATGATGTTAAAAAGTCACATACTGTATTTATAAGGTATAATTCACCTAAAAATGTCATTTTTGTCTTTATATAATGCTGTATTTGCGGCTGGGAAATCACGTGACGTGAGCTGCTGACTGTGAGCTGTTATCACAGAGGGCGGGCGCACGCGTACTTAATGATAGATGAGCGCACGACTACCTTAGTGAACAGAACCTGCATATGCTGTGAGTAACAGGTAATAAAGTTGTAAATAATATTCAGTTTGTGATCGTTTGAGAGCCGCGTGCGAAGTATGAACAGCACACTGAAAATGAAACCGAAAGCGTGCACATCATTTCAATAATCATATCACATTTAGAGTTATAACTGCGGCAAGCATTTGATATGTTTTTTCTTTCATAGTGAACCCACAGTTGTGCATGAGAATATGTGTTTACTGTGTCAGTATAACTACTCCAGCTTATATAATGTTGATTTTACCAGTGAATTAAATGGTGTAATAATGTTCTCAATGACAGATTGCAAGCATAGGCCTATATATCAAACATAAATCAACATCAGAATTGTTCAAATTAGAACAGAATTATGTATAGAAACCAGTACACCTACACATAATATTAATATTGTTGTTTCACCATATGCTTGAGAAAAAAACAATAACAATAACCGACTCATATTAAGCTTTATTTTACATTTACAGAATCGTGAGAAAATCGTGATCTTTATTTTAAGCAAAACAATCATGATTCTCATTTTAGCTAGAATCGTGCAGCTCTAATATATATATATATATATATATATATATATATATATATATATATATATATATATATATATATATATATATATATATATATATATATATATATATATATATAATAGTTTTAATTGCTCATTTCTAATAACTGATTTATTTTATCTTTGTCATGATGACAGTAAATAATTTTGTTCTAGATATTCTTCAAGACACTTCTGCACAGCTTAAAGTGACATTTAAAGGCTTCACTAGGGTAATTAGGTTAATTAGGCAGGTTATGGTAATTAGGCAACTTATTGTATAACGATGGTTTGTTCTGTACATTATTGGAAACAAATGTAGCTTAAGGGGAATAATAATATTGACCTTAAAATGGTGTTTAAAAAATCAAAAACTGCTTTTATTCTGGCGGAAATAAAACAAATAAGACTTTATCCAGAAAAAAAAAATATTATCAGACATACTGTGAACATTTCCTTGCTCTGTTCAACATCATTTGGGAAATATTAAAAATAAATAAATCTAAGAGGGGCTAATAATTCTGACTCCAGCTGTAAATAAATGTATTCTTTATGTAAAATGCTTATTATGGGTCAGGTTATGCTTAAATGTTGATTCAGCAGTGAGTTTAGTGTGGTACAGTATATTGTGTGTAACACACACACGTCTGTCACTGCTGTGGATCTGACTAACCATGTGTGAGTTATGACTGAGAAGCGTTATTTCAATTTATATCAGAGAAAACATAATCAAAACTGCCCATGAATATGACAGGCTCAGTCAACTCAACATGAAGAAAACACACCCGTGTGTGTGTGTGAGGACAAAACACACACATATACACATGTGCACAGACTTAGTCAACCCAACATAAAGAAAACACCCATGTGTGTGAGTCTGCACAATGCACACACACACACACACACACTGACATGCGTGTGACTGACAGCGTTGTCAGAGGATCAGAGCAGTGTACTGTAGATGAAAAATAAGCCAGTGGTTGTTCAGCGAGTGTGTGTCAAATCTGTGGATCAGCACAGACACTCAATCTGAGCTCCACACACACATTACCTGACTCTCAGTGTGTGTGTGTGTGCGTCCTCTCATCTCATCCTGTCATCCACTCCTCTCCTTTCAGAAGAGCTGAAGATACATTATATATGACACAAACTGTACGCTGGCGTTGACAGATCTGTATTGTTACTGAAGCTGCATTAAGGATCTTTCAACTTATATTAAACACTTATTGAACACAACTAAAACACACATTTACTGTAGTTTAACACTGTGTTTATGCTTCATTCTGCTTCATTTCTTTTAGATGAGTGTGTGGATGCATGTGTGTGTGTGTGTGTGTGTGTGTGTGCAGTAAATCAGCTTTAGGTGAGCACATGTGGCTCATGCATTAGTCAGTAGGTGTGTGTGTGTAAGTGTGCCATTATCTGTCTTGTCAGAACTAAACCGAGATGAAACGCAGCACTTTGTGTCACAAATTTTTACATTCAACTTAGATCAGAAAAACACAAACATCTGCGCAGCGGTGACCCCGCCGACCCCTGAGATCCTGACAAACAACACACACACACTCCTGCATTTACTCCCGGTCTGGTGCAGAAACACACACTCCTGCATTTACACTCGGTCTGCAGCAGAAACACACACTCCTGCATTTACACTCGGTCTGCAGCAGAAACACACACTCCTGCATTTACACTCGGTCTGCAGCAGAAACACACACTCCTGCATTTACACTCGGTCTGCAGCAGAAACACACACTCCTGCATTTACACTCGGTCTGCAACAGAAACACACACTCCTGCATTTACACTCCATCACAGATTCAGCATCTCAATTGGGCAAAAACGGCCACCAACATAATGAAAGGGGAGTCAATTTGCCCAGAGCGCACTGTAAAACACCTCTATTACTGCACAGTTTCTGCATTTTCTGTCTTTTGTGTTCATTTGCGGTGGTGAATTGCATTATGGGATGTCGATCTCTGCTCTGTCCACTATTAAGGTTGAAATTTCAACTCTACAGTTCAACAAAGTGACTCTTACTGACATTTTAGTAGTATGAAATAATATAATGTATAACAAATGAGAATATCCAAAGTGTTCAAAATAACAAACAACGCACTGGCAGGATGTTTGCAGCATGATATACAACACCAACTGTCACACAGAGGCGTTTTTAGGGTGTGTGTGAAACAAGAAAAAATTAAATGATGGCTCAGTCGACGTAGCACTATGGTGCAAGGTGCGTTTATTTACAGTGCAAAAGTGTCCAATCCAAAAATCCAAAAAAATAAAGTAGACAAAAAAAATAAAAATAAAAATTATATATATATATACAAAAATAAACAAACAACAAAACAAACAAATAAAGACAATAAAGTAACAAAATAATTATATACAAAATATTTTCTATCCAGAATTATCAAACCAACCATTCGCCACTACTCACACCTTCTATCTCCAACGACTCCCACCCTGAACTGAGCACAAGTCACTCTATTTATAGTGAGTGACTCCGCCCAGTTTGGATTAAACTTTATTGAAGGTAAGTATAAGGTAAGTATGGACATAAACAATCTTTCAGGTAAGCATTTCACACTTTCATACACTTCATTTGTATTACTATATAACTTAAAACCAAAATTATTAAATCAGCATTTTCACATGTCATGAATACTGCTTTTTTCATTGTTTTCCCATTCTTTTCATCCCCCACATAAAACACATAGTCTCCCCCGGGTGCCCAACCACTCAGCGCATGCGCAGCGCATCACTGTGCATAAAATGCTGCGCATGACCTTTTTGGCCCCTTTTGCCTCCCGTAGCCGCGATTGCGCAACCAGGAAGAGAGACGCAACAGAAACGCAACGAGACGAACAAACACAAACACAAACGGACACACAGGTAAGACAAATGTATGCGGTGTGATTTATGGCGTGTCAGAATATGCAAGGATTAATGGAGTATATAATGTGTTTGTGCGTGTATGTGTTTTTATTACAGCGCAATCTCCCGTGTGCACCCGGTAGATCGGCTGGTGGAGTGAAGGTAAGTTATGTGTGTGTGCGTGAATATGTGGGTGTACAGCTCTGCCGCAGGCCAGTGACAAACTCCTTTGTCACACCAACCCACACAACAAAGCACTAAAAACTATTACAAATGTTCATAAAAGTCACTATTTACAACTTTTTGTCACAATCACCCGCTAATCCTTGCAGATCGTCACTCATCTGTCACTGAACTGGACTACAACTACCATCATGCATCTCACACACACACCAGTTCCTGATTCCCCATGATTACCTAAACACAGCTTGTAACTTATTATAGACTGAACACCAGGACTTATATATTTACCACACACACTAACACACACACTTTGCTGAGTCTTGTTGTAACATTCCGAAGTGTTTCTGTGTCTTGTTTTTCCTTGCTGTGTTTCCTGACTCTCGCCTTGTGTATTGGTATATGGCCACAGCAGGGCTTAATTTGTGCTGGAACACGAATCCGGCACCTCATTTTACTGATCCCCCTCCTCAACCGCCCTCCTCCTCAGTCTGACTCTTCTGACTCCCCAATGACTTTCTTGTGACTCTCCAACCCTCTTCACTTTCGTCCGCTACAACCCCCCCCCTCTTCACTTTCATCCTTCGTCCACGACACTCCATCGTCATCAAACTCTCTACCCTCTTCCACTTTTGTACGCGACACCTCGGGTAACACGCTAAATCTGTTACCCTGTTGCCACAGTGGAATGAACTGCCAATTTATCCAGCACGTTTTTACACTCATACACTACAGACAATTTAGCCCATCCAATTCACCTGTCCCGCATGTCTTTGGACTGTGGGGGAAACCGCGAGCACCTGGAGGAAACCCACACGAACGCGAGGAGAACATGCAAACTCCACACAGAAACACCAACTGACCCAGCTGAGGCTCAAACCAGCAATCTTCTTGCTGTGAGACGATCGTGCTGCCCACCGTGCCACCCTATAGGAATAGTAAAAACCTATAATCACTTTTGAGAGAGAGTGTGTGTGTGTGTGTGCTCAGTGTGTGTTTAATGCATGCAGCAGACCTGCACCTGTCAACATGCACCAGCATCCCTCGCTCTCCTTCATTTATTCACAGCAGCTTAAAACATTACGGCGAGCGTGAGCTGTTTATTTTTAGCTCCAGATTATACTGATTTTATTCAGAGCCACTGGAGACGTGTTACCGAAGACACATTAAGGATCTCTTCCTACCTGACTTGAAGCGTAAAACACACACACTCGCCAGTTGAACACTGCTTTGCTGTGTGTGTATTAGGAATATTGGGTTTTTCCATCTCTCAGGAAGCACATCTCCAGCATATGTTGAACCAGCGATGTTTTTCCTTTCAAATTTATGCAGAAAAATGTCAATTAACCATATTGAACACCATCTTAATATTTTAATTGTGAATTCTTATCATTTAACTATAAACATTTGCATATACTGAGTTGTGCATGCTCGATTTCCTCTGCATCTCTAAGCGTCTCTGCATTTCTGTCCTCCGTCATCAGCCGTGCCTCGTTGTTCTGCGCTTCGAAAACAGACAAATGAAGTCTAATTTTAATGATCGCGCGGCTCTCCTTCAATGATTTGTTCTTTATTCCTCTGGCGGTCAGTATGGAGGAGTTAAGTGATCATCAGTGGTCACTCTGTGCTGGGAAACGGCCAAACACAACATCTGACCAATAAAACAGCACAGCCATAAACAACAATTTCCCACAAATGGAGAGCAATGAAGGACACACACACACACACACGCACACACACACACACACACACACACACACACACACACACACACACACACACACACACACACTCTGTCGATGGAAGGTCACCTCACCAACCCCCAGCACTTAGCCAATGTGGTAATTGTATCTCTTGGACAAACGTCCCACCTGACGGGCAGTGTGTGTGTGTGTGTGTGTGTGTGTGTGTGTGTGTTTGTGTGTGCTCGGTGTGAGCTCTAACATGATGTGACATGCAGAGCAGCCGTCGCAGGTTTTTAATAAATGATTCAAGCGTGTCAGTCAGTGATGAAGGTAATGCTGCTCGTCCTCTCTGATCCTCCACACACACATACACACACCGTCCTCGTGATCATCTCTGTGCAGTGATCTTGTGTGTTTTAGATGTGTAACTGCTGCACACATTGTTTTTAGGACTGTAGTGCTTTTATTATTTTTGTTAGTAACTCTTTGGGTCATAATTGACTGTATAAACTAACTAACACTACTAGATTCATTCAGTTCAGTTCATCTACATTTCCATGGCACTTTTACAGTGTAGATTGTGTCGGAGCAGCTGAACACAGATGTACTAGTACACTGAAACAGTGCCAGTCAGTTTTTTTAAGAGTTCAGTTCAGTGTGGTTTCATTTTCACTGCTGAAAGTTTAAACACTGAAGAGCAAATCCACTGTGCAGCTCCACAAGCCAGTGGCAACACCAGTTGACCAAAGTGAAGGAAAAATCCTCAAGAGAAACCAGACTCATTTCTCCTCTGGCTAAACATCCTGTGCAGAGCTGCAGTGTAGGCAATGGAGACTGGAGAATAAACTACTGAAAGTTACATAGTGGAAGTTGGGTTTTTTGGGTAGGATTAGGGATGCAGAATAAGATCACACGGTATTACTAATGGTTAATATCTTTATTTATTTTATTTATTTAATTATTTTATTTATTTATTTTCTTTTCTTTTTTATTTAATTTATTTTCTTTATTTTCTTTCTTTTCTTTTCTTTTATTTATTTTCTTTGTTTGCTTCTTTTCTTTCTTTTTTATTATAATTTTTTTTCTTTGTTTCTTTGTTTATTTTTCTTTATTTTCTTTATTTTCTTTTATTATTTATTTTCTTTTATTTTCTTTTGTTTTTTTCTTTATTTTTAATTTATTTTCTTTATTATTTTCTTTTCTTTCTTTTCTTTCTTTTTTAATTCTTTCTTTTATTTATGTTCTTTATTTTCTTACTTTAATTTATTTATTTATTTATTTATTTATTTTCTATCTTTATTTTTTTATTTATTTGTTGTCTTTCTTTATTTATTTCAATTTTCCTTCCTTCTTTGTTTTTTCTTTTATTTCTTTTATTTATTTTCTTTCTATTTTCTTTAATTTCTTTATTTCTTTATTTTCTTTTTATCTTCATTTTATGTATTATTTTCTTTCTTTCTTTATTTTCTTTCTTTTCTTTGTTTCTTTCTTTTATTTCTTTTCTTTCTTTCTTTATTTCTTTTTTCTTTCTTTCTTTCTTTTATTTTCTTTGTTTCTTTCTTTTATTTTATTTTCTTTCTTTTCTTTCTTTCTTTTATTTTTTCATTTATTTATTATTATTTTAATTTTTTTATCTATTTATTTATTTATTCATTTTATTTTTTTATTTCTTTATTCCTTTATTTATGCATACTTACAAATATACATACATACATACATACATACAAACATACATACATACATACATACATAAAGGGACAATGTACAACATGACATGTTATGCCAGAGTTAGTTATAAAGCTAATTTCAATCTTTAGTCCCTGGGCAGGATGTTGTAACAAGTTTAACAGTAAAAAAAATAATACAATATACAATACATCATTGTTCAGCCTGTATAAACCTTTTGCCACCACTAACTTTAGAAAGAATTGAGTAAATCCAATAGTTTGTTTTTCTCAATCTACTTTGGAAGTAAATGGTGACAAGTTTCCAATGTTTTTCAAAATAACTACTTTGGAAACTCATGAAAGTCTGGAGAAACTGAGTGTATGTTCATATTTAGGTGAAGTGTTTCCCTTTAAGAGTGACTTGCGCTGCGTCTGTAGATGTGTGTGCTGTGGTCAGCTGCACTGATGCATTAGAGAACAGCGTCTCGCACGTCTTTAAGACAACTAAACTCTCTTCACAGGAAACATCAGCGCAGCATAATGCTTTCCTCTTCAGCCGAGATCTAATTAAAGCTTAACTCAATTAAAGTCCATTAGAGGACATTAGCGAGGTGAAGGAGGAGCGAGAGTGTTCCTCTTCTGATTTAGGGACTCTCCTCTCGCGCTAATACATCTCAGATCCAGAGCAAATGTCGACTCGTGATTGCAGAATAAACATCATGTGAGATGCTAATGGAGAGAAAGCGATGCTCTTACCGGCCGATGTCTCGCTGTCTCAAACTTATTGACCTCTGTCCCCCCGTCATGAAAATCAATGCGTTTCTTTGACCTCCTTTATTTATTTCTGACAGGAGGAAGCGTCTAACAAGAGCCATAACTCTGCATTGCTCAGATTACGCTCTGCTTAACTCTTCCCTGTCAAGTGCATGTGCTGTATGCAACTCTAACAGGTCAAAACAAGAACTCAGCATTGGGTTTGTCCATATTTGACCCAACATTGGGCTAAAACAACCCAGCATTTTTTGAGTAAACATTTAGGTTAAAATGTTTAATTTAAGAGTAATTAAAAAAATAAACCAAGGATTGGTTTGTCCAAATTTTACTTAAAGATGATTTACAACAACCCATTATGCTTTAGAGGCTAAGTTGAAGTCCAAAGTTGCTGACTACATCCAAGAAAATGCTGAGTTGTTGTACCTCAAAGTTGGATCCAATATGAAACTAATAAGCTGGATTAAAACTTAATAAAGTTGAAATGAACAACAAAAAATAACTCAATGTTTGGTTTATATATTTGACCCAACTTTGGGTTAAAAAACTAAAATTTCAAACTAAACCTTTGGGTTAAATGTGTCATTTAAATTTAATTGGAAAAAAATACTCAAAGTAGAGTTTGTTCATATTTGACCCAAAGTTGAGTTACAACAACCCAGAATGTTCTTGCCTAGGTTATAGTCAAAGGTTGCTGTTTACATTCAAGAAAATTCTGGGTTGTTGTAACTCAACACTGGGTCAAATATCAACGAATAAATCAGCTGGAATAAGTGTCATTTAAGCTTAACTGGAAACAAGAACATTGGGTTTGTCCATTTTTGACCCAACATTGGGCTAAAACAACCCAGCATTTTTGAGTAAACATTTAGGTTAAAATGTTTAATTTAAGAGTAATTAAAAAAATTAACCAAGGATTGGTTTGTCCAAATTTTACTTAAAGATGATTTACAACAACTCAGCATGCTTTAGAGGCTAAGTTGAAGTCCAAAGTTGCTGACTACATCCAAGAAAATGCTGGGTTGTACCTCAAAGTTGGATCAAATATTAAACTAATAAGCTGAATTAAAACTTAATAAAGTTGAACTGAACAACGAAAAAATAACTCAATGTTTGGTTTATATATTTGACCCAACTCTGGGTTAAAAAACAACTTTTTCAAACTAAACCTTTGGGTTAAATGTGTCATTTAAATTTAATTGGAAAAAAATACTCAAAGTTGAGTTTGTTCATATTTAACCCAAAGTTAAGTTACAACAACCCAGAATGTTTTTACCTAAGTTAAAGTCAAAGGTTGCTGTTTACATTCAGGAAAAATTCTGTGTTGTTGTAACTCAACGTTGGGTCAAATATCAACAAATAAATCAGCTAGATTAAGTGTCATTTAAGCTTAACTGGAAACAAGAACATTGGGTTTGTCCATTTTTGACCCAACATTGGGCTAAAACAACCCAGAATTTTTTAGTAAACATTTAGGTTAAAATGTTTAATTTAAGAGCAACTAAAAAAATAAAACAAGGATTGGTTTGTCCAAATTTTACTTAAAGATGATTTAAAACAACCCATTATGCTTTAGAGGCTAAGTTGAAGTCCAAAGTTGCTGACTGCATCCAAGAAAATGCTGGGTTGTTGTATTTCAAAGTTGAATCAAATATTAAACTAATAAGCTGGATTAAAACTTAATAAAGTTGAACTGAGCAACACAAAAATGACTCAATGTTTGGTTTATATATTTGACCCAACGTTTTCAAACTAAACCTTTGGGTTAAATGTGTCATTTAAATTTAATTGGGAAAAAAATACTCAAAGTTGAGTTTGTTTATATTTTCAGCACAATCATGTCAGCAAGACCAAACGTTTGCATAGCAACTGCGAATAAAAGCTCGGTTCAGTTCGCTAGGATCTTCAATCATCATGAAATGTGATCAAGAGTGAGTTTCACATGTTTAAAATGTTTTAAAACAGAGCACGTGTGTAATGAAGTACAGCGATTCACTTCAGCTTTACTTCATCAGCACAGCCTCATGTCAGAACAATTATAAAAGAAGACGCTTCAATCCCGGTTTGTGGACGTTAAATCAGGTTTATTTTGTACATAAACATAACAGATATTAACACAGCAGTGGAGGTTAGCCTGTATCCTGGCACATATGTGTGCAAAAACAGTGCAAAGCTAAGCGCTCTTCATGTCTGTGTGTGTGTGTGTGTGTGTGTGTGTGTGTGTGTGTGTACGTGTTTTTGTGACTGTCAGGACACAAATCTGTATAATGACATGGGTATGACACAGGTATTACAAAAAACAGGTGAAATATGGAGACATTATTGACGTTCTCATTTCTCAAAATGCTTATAAATTCCCCACAATGAGTTTAATCAGAGAGTAAAGCTGCACACTGACTCCTGTGATGGTTGGGTTTAGGGGTGGGGTGGGGTGAGGGCAGTATAATATACAGTTTGAGCTGTATAAAATGAATGGAAGTCTATGTAATGTACCCACTATTCACAAAAAACATGTGTGTGTGTGTGTGAAAGCACGCAGAAAGGTAGGTAGAAACAGTAGGCGGGGAAGACTCGCCTTAAAGGCGCAGTACGTCAAAACCACCCCCTGCTGGAAAGATGTATAAAGCAGGATCTTGTAAAAAGTATAATGAAAAATCTGATGGGTTTTTGAGCTGAAACTTTACAGACACATTTTAGAGATGCAAAAGGGGTAACATAGGTGCCCTTAAACTTAAGTGCACTTTTAATCCAGCTGATAGTTTTGTTACTGTTTGACCCAACATTGAGGTACAACAACCCAACATTTTCTTGAGTGTAGACAGCAACTTTTGACTTGACTCTAAAATATGCTGGGTCGTTGTAACTCAAGTTTGGGTCAAATATGCACAAATGCAACTTTGGTTTATTTTAAATCTAAATTATACATTTTACCCAAAGGTTTACACTAACAAATGCTGGGTTGTTTTAACCGAATGCTAGTTCACATATGGACAAACCCATTTTTTTTAGTCAAACTTAAATAACACTGTATGAGTGTGTCTGGAGAGAGAGTGTGTGTGTAAGACTGTGTTTTTGTGTGCATGCGTTTGTCCGTGTGTGTGTGTGTGTATGTATGTATGTGTGCTTCCGTGCATGTATGTGTTCGTGCATGTATGTGCGTGTGTGTGTGTGCGTGCGTGCATGTGTGTGTGTGTGTGTGAGCGGAGCACCTGTCCTCTGGCCGCCCCGCTGCATTAATGCTGATGATCACAGCACAGCGGTGAAGAAGAAGAAGAGTTATATGAGCTGTGTGTGTCGCTCATTAACATCACACTAATGCAGCGTCCTGCAGCTTCACACACTCTCACTACTATAACTATAACATGCACAGCCACCCGTACACACCGGCGAAAGGCCACACACACACACACACACACCATAAAAGCTGTTTTCCCAACCGCTGCTGAACCAGAACCTCATTATCATTAACCCCGAACCCTCAAACTGATAAACACACACCACACAACGACAAACACAAGCCGTCCATTACTCACTCCTGAAGTGCTCTGAGATGTGTGTTATTTATTACAGTAGATGTTTGACATTTAAGACATGAAGAGAGGGCGGGGCATACAGTAGCTCCTCCCCTTTATTTAAAAAAACAGCCAATAGTGCTCCGTTTGATCATAGCTCTGCCAGTGAGAGCAGTTGAGATGCAGTGCATTGAACCAAATGCAAATGAGAAGGGGGCGGGGCATGTCAGGCACTGGAGAACATTTGATTGGTCAGAAGATTTGATGGGAAACTGAAGTATGAGGTGATGTGAATGATCCATTAAGGTGGAAAAGCTGCAAGCTTTAGAGGTTTATATCAGGGTTATATTTCTTCTGGAGCACACTAGGCTGGCACAGTGGCTAGCACACAGCAAGAAGGTCGCTGGTTCGAGCCCTCGACCTTTGTAGAGTTTGCATGTTCTCCCCATGTTGGCGTGGGTTTCCTCTGGGTGCTTCGGTTTCCCCCACAGTCCAAAGACATTCGAAATACTGTTGACTACTTGAAATTAAATAACTAAAGTGGCCGTAGTGTATGAGTGTGTGTGTGCATGGGTGTTTCCCAGTACTGGGTTGCAGCTGGCAGGGCGTACGCTTTGTAAAACATCTGCTGGAATAGTTGGTGGTATGATGAATAAAGGGACTAAATTGATGGAAAATGAATGAATTGAGCACACTACCTTATAGTTATGCCTAAAACTAGCAGACGAAAACTGACATCTAAAAAACTTAATTGTTATTTCATGGGACCTTTAAAGCCAGAATTCACACAAAAAGAGGCCTTCTGTCCTTACAAACCTCTGCAACCTTTAAAGTATTATTATGCAGATGATTTACCAACAATCCAACACTGTCTGAATCCACAAAACTGCTTAAAACCATTGTCATGCACAGTGATCAGCAGAATTGAGTACAGCCCATATGAATATTTTCCTCCATTTCCCAGTGAATATAGGCGATGTATTTTGGTGCATTTAAACAAGACAGATGAATTAAACAGATATATTTATTAAAATATTTGAATCATTAAACACATTTAGAAATTGAAAGATAATACAATTAAGTTCAAGCAAAATATTGCTTAACCTACAAAACTTCAACTAATTTCTTTCCTCTTTTTTGCTTCTCAGATGATAGTCTATGGTAAAATATTGTAATAATGTATAGTAGCACACTGCCAAAAAAATGCTTTTCTTCCTGAGAGTTGTCTTGTTTCTAGTCTAAATATCTAAAAATTCTTAAATTAAGAAGCATTTTTTAGACGAGCAAAACATTTAGTCCTGTTTTCAGAAATGATGAGTCAAAATAAAGTGAGTTTTTCATTAAAACAAGCAAAATAATCTTGTTTTTTCTTTTGACCTAAGATGATTCTGCTTAACCCAAGAAATATAATAGCGACAGAAATGTTGCTTAAAAAGTCGTATTGCGAGTTTCAGTAAAATGGTAATATGTGTTTTATTCTATGACATTTCTTCCAAATTTCAAATAAAATTAGTTTGTTTAGGTGTCCTCTTTTCAAAAGCTTAGATTTGTTATGACTGAAAATCTGTGTTGTTAAACCAACATAGCTTGTGCTTTTAAAAATATATATATATAAATATATATTAAAACAATGTATATTTGCATTTACAAAACATGATACTGTTTTTATTGAATTGATTTTTTTTTTTAATTGAATTATTCACCCCCTTCGAATTTTCTTTTTCTTTTTTAAATATTTCCCAGATGATGTTTTACATATTCAGGAAATGTTCACATTATGTCTGATAATATTTTTTCTTCAGGAAAAAGTCTTATTTGCTTTATTTTGGCTAGAATAAAAGCAGTTTTAAATTTTTTAAACACCATTTTAAGGTCAATATTAGCCCCTTTAAGCTATTTATTTTTGATAGTCTACAGAACAAACCATCGTTATACAATACCTTGCTTAATTACCCTAACCTGCCTAGTTACTCTAATTACCCTAGTGAAGCCTTTAAATGTCACTTTAAGCTGTATAGAAGTGTCTTGAAGAATATCTAGTCTAATATTATTTACTGTCATCATGACAAAGAGAAAATAAATCAGTTATTAGAGATGAGTTATTACAACTATTATGATTATAAATGTGTTGAAGAAATCTGCTCTCGGTTAAACAGAAATTGGGGAAAAAATAAACTGGGGGCTAATAATTCTGACTTCAACTGTATATATATATTTTTAGAATTGGCATAAATAAGCAGTTTTCTGTGTTTTGTGATTCGTGTTTTTATTTTTCCACATTCATTAATTATTGTGAATTGCATTATGGGAGCTTGATCTTTCCTACAACAACATTTAACCCTGGAAAAGCTGTGAAAAGTGACCAACATCAGAAGCGGACAGAGCAGAGATCAGCATCCCATAATGCAGTCCACAACACAGCGAGTGAACTGAGCACTTCTACACGTTCTCCTCCGTTTCTCTGCGATTATTCATTTGGTTTTCTGAATGTCGTCTCTCTTGATGAGGTTAATAATAATAGATGAAGAGAGTCGCAGGCCCTCATTTCTCTCGCTGCTGATCTATGACCAAATACTCAGTGTTTTACTGAACGTTACCAGCGTAAAGGTTAATATGACAAGGGCCGATTACTCTTACAGGGATCATCTTCAACACTAGCATTATATTTGTGTTTGTTTCTCTGAACTGTGCTGATAAATATTTCCATTGTAAACGCTGCACATACATTAATGACAGCAGATCCAAAACACACAGTGAGAGTCCAGATCATCACAGAGAAGTGGCTCCAGATGAGAACAATAATACAAATCATTATAATTGCATTAATAATAATAAATATATATAGTGTATAACTATTCCAGCATATGTTTTACGCAGCAAATGCCCATTCAGCTGCAACCCAGTACTGGGAAACACCCATAAACACTCATTCACACTCATACACTACGGCAAATTTAGTTAATCAGTTCCCCTATAGCGCATGTGTTTGGACTGTGGGGGAAACCGGAGCACCCGGAAGAAACACACACCAACACGGGGAGAACATGCAAACTCCACACAGAAATGCCAACTGACCCAGCCGGGATTTAAACCAGTGACCTTCTTGCTGTGAGGCAACAGTGCTAACCACTGAGCCACCGTGCTGCCCTATATTATATTATATAATTCATTCATTCAATTTCTTTCCGGCTTAATCCCTTTATTAATCTAAGGTCGCCACATCGTAATGAACCGCCAACTATTCCAGCATGTGTTTTAAATAGAGGATGCCCTTCTAGCCGCAACCCATACTGGAAAACGCCCATACACACTCATTCACACTCATACACTACAGTCAGTTAAGTCAATCAATTCCCCTATTGCGCATGTGTTTGGTCTCTGGTGGAAACCTGAGCGCCCGGAGGAAACCCACACTAACACGGGGAGAACATGCAAACTCCACATATAAAAACCAATTGACCCAGCCGGGACTCGAACCAGCGACCTTCTTGCTGTGAGGCAACAGTGCTAACCCCTGCACCACTTTGCAAATTTGCAGAGAATATGACCATACTAAATTGTTGAGTAAAAAAAAAATAAACCCAGCGGTTTGGGTTGTCAATTTGACCCACAATTGGATTGAAATAACCCAATAAAAATGTTAAATAACAAACAAAAAAGTGCCTTTTAAAAATCATTTATTTCTTAATGTTTTCATCTGCAAAATGTTCTTGTACAAATATACACTCTACAAACACTTTCTGTCATATGCACACACACACACACACACACACACACACACACACACTAGTGTCCAGGGGCTCGTTTGTCTTTATTAGGTAACTCCTCTCATTTCAGGGGCACTTGCATAATTATCATTAACTATATATTCAAGAGGGAGCAATCAGTGTGTGTGTGTGTGTGTGTGTGTGTGTGTGTGTGTGTGTGTCTGAGAGTCTCCTGATGGCCTCTAAATGAAGCGTCTGATGGACAGAAACACGTCTTTGTCCAGAGTCGCAGCGGAGAGCGAAGAGCAGAGCATCTGAACCCTTCATCAGGACACAGAATTAAAGGAAAAGAGAAATTAAAAGTTGCACAATTCACCATTAAACCCTGTCGACTTTTCAAAACTATTGATTTTATTCAGTGTGCAGCAGGATGCATTGTAAACGGTGCTATTTCAGTATTTTTTATATATACAACAATTTATTATTATAATTTGTTATTTTTTATGTTGTGTTATTTTATATTATTTTTGTATTTTTATTTTTATTTATTCAATTACTGTTTAATTTTTTTTGATTACTTTATTTAATATTTTATATGGATTTATTTTATATTATTGTTTTAAATTAATGTTTTTACTTTATTTTATTGTTTTATCTTATATTTTAATTTATATAATTTATTAATTTTTGATTTTATTTTATTATTTATTTTAATTCATTATTATTATTTTATGTTGTTTTATATTATTGTTTTATTAATTTATTTTTTCATTTTTTATTTTATTTTTTGTTTTACTTTATTTTTTTCTTTATTTTTTATTTTGTTGTATTTTATTTTTTGTTTTATTTTTATTCTATTTAATCATTTATTTAGTTCATTACTATATTTTATTATATATTTTTTTAAATTTATTTAGGTTTATTTATTAATTTATTTGTTATTTGACTTTATTTTATTATTATTTTTGTTGCTTTATTTTGAATTAGTGCCTTATTTTTTTATTTATTCATGTATTATTTTATTTTATTATTTTACTTTGATTTTTATTATTATTTTATGTTGTTTTTTATTTTATATAACTGTTTTTTATTATTTTATTTTATTTTATTTTAGTTTAGTTTAGTATCCCTATTTATTAAGTATT
This sequence comes from Danio rerio, assembly GCF_052040795.2. Lineage (NCBI taxonomy): Eukaryota > Metazoa > Chordata > Actinopteri > Cypriniformes > Danionidae > Danio > Danio rerio. Next base: position 1,566,192 of record NC_141026.1, read on the forward strand.
CCTAACCTGTTGCGATGACTCTTTAGGGAAGTTTTTTGATTGTAAAGTCCTGCATTTCTCTCTGTGATGTTTGCCGCATCATGATCTTGGTTTTCTGAAATAACTCAATGATTGATCCTGTCCTGTTTGAGCGTGTGAGTGTGGTTTTATAGTGGCTGTGTCTGCTGTCTGATTAGTATTCACACACACCTCACTCCTGATGGCTTTGCTTTTGTTTGCTAATTATGGTCTGATTGCTCATTAGATGTTGTGTCTTGGTGTCTGTGTGCTGTAAACAAGCTCGCCTGCATCTGCTTGTACACAATCACATCCCATAATGTCAACCAGCAGAGAACACTGTTTATGATCAGAACACAAATCTCCAATGGACACACACACACACACACACACACACATGCAAACACTTGTCTTCATTTGCATTTAAAGTCAGCTGTTATGTTTTAATTACATCACATTGCAATGGACAAACTCACACACACAAATGTCAGCTGACTTGGTAGGGACTAGAACCAGTGACGTTCTTGCTGTGAGGCAACCGTGCTAACCACTGTGCCACCCATCTAGGAAAGGAGGAGGAGTAGGGGTGGAAGGGGGGATTCTTCAAAATGAACATGGCTGTGATATGGACCTTATGGTATTTATAGTGGCTTAGAAGTCGTCTGATTGGTCAATCATGAATTGGATAATGCGAGGCTGGCTGCAAGCAATCATAAGCACGTGATCCTCTCGACATTAGTTTATAAATAAACTTTACTTGTATTTTTTCTTTATTTTTTAAAATTTGTGCAGTTTTATTGAATCTCAATTGTTTTGTTTAATTTGTTTTTTCTACAGATGGCAGAGTCAGATACTGAAAATGGATTCCAGCGTGACCAACATATTTAACACCGTGTAAGGTAAGAAATAACTTAATATTAAATGTTCAAACATGTGTTTTGGATAGAAATAACTGCAGTGAAAGATCGACAGTAGCATCTGGTTATCTCAATCCTGGAGACTGTTCTGGGATCAGTAGTGCCGAAGTCAAACACTCTTAGTTCTGCTGAAGTGTTGAAACACACACACACATACACACACACACACATATAGACACACATATTTAAATTAAATTATAAATACATTTTTATTTATTTATTTTTGACATTAAATGCAAAGGCTAATTAACAACACAAATTCAAACATAAAATCTAAAGTAAAATTAACAATAAATATGACCTTACTTAAAGAAACAAATATAAAAAATAAACAAACAAACAAATATATAAATAAGTAAAATAATAATAACAATAATAATAATAATAATAATAATAATAATAATAATAATAAATAAAATACTAAATAATAAATAAATAAATAAATAAAATAATAAATAAAATAATAATAATAATAAATAAAATAATAAATAAATACATAAATTTAAATAATAATAATAATAAATAAAATAATAACAAAATAAAATAAATAAATAAATAAATAAAATAATTAATAAAAAATTGAATAAACAAATAAATAAATAATTAATTAATAATTTAATGACTGACAGTGACATCCTTTTATGCAAACTCTTACCTTTATTTGTCAAAAATCTGCACTTTTAAGTGAGAATGTAGATTATTAAACTAAACTCGAAAATTCCAAACAGAGGAAATGTTCAATAAAAACAAATAATTAAATTACTTCAATCAAAGAGGTTGAAATAAATAATCAGTTTTCTTTCCTAATTCTTTAAGACCCATTAAAAATGTTAATGTGCTGGCTCGAATAAAGAGACTGAAATAAATAAATACTACTTTTCTTTTTTAATGTTTTAAGACTCTACTGTCTTTGCGAGCCTAAATCTGCCCCCGAACAGAAAACTTTGGTGCGTCTCAATTTTGGAGACTGTTCTGTGATCAGTAGTGTCAAACACTCTCAGTTCTGCTGAAGTGTTGAATCACACACACGCGCGCGCACACACTCATACGGCTATGATGTGGCTATGAGCAGTAATGACTGGATACTCTGATTTGAAGGGCCCGCTTGATGACAATCCCATTTTCTGTGTAATTTCATGCTTGTCTTCTTGAATGAAGATATTGGCTGCTGCGCGGCGTCGGGTCAGAGGCGGCCGCTCGCCGCCGCGTGTTTCCTCTGTCGTGATGAAAAGTAATTCATCATTTACAGCCCTGAATTCTGCCACTTTCTCCCCGCTCGCTTCCTCTCTGCGTCTGGAAACAGCTCCGGCGGGTCCCTGCGGTCCTGGAGGAGGGGGTCCGGCTGAAGGAGATAAATAGGTTTATTCCGGCGGCGGGTCTGCACACACACTCGGGCCGCTCCTGATGGAGTTTGTCAGGCCGCGTCCTCTGGAGCTGTGCCTCTGACCGTTCGGGCCGCAGAGAGAGAGTCTGCGCCGGCCAACGGAGCCAAAAGAGCCACGCAAATTGATTTTTTTGACTCTCAATTCCTGCTTGAAATCTCTTCTGAGACGTTTCTGACAGCACTGAGACCATCGGCCAATCACGGCCTGCCGTTTGTTTGAACGTATTGAAACTGACCGTTATAAATGACCTCTGACCTCTCTGACAAACTCAAACACACTCATCACAGGTGTTGGTTTACTTTCATTTCACAGTGTGTTTCATTACATTGAATGTCCCCGCAAGTATAGCAATACCAGTTATTTTTAACTTTGTGGGGGCATTTTTTTTAGTTCCCATCAGGAAAACGGCTCATAAATCAAACATTATGAAAATGTAAAAATGCAGATTGTTTCCTGTGAGCGTTGAGTTTAGGGGTAGGGTTGGGGTAGAAGACGAATGCACAGTCTATACAGTAGAAACATCATATCTGTGGGAAGTCCCCATAAAGTTATCGGTACAAATGTGTGTGTGCGTCACCAGGCAACGCAGCCATGCAAATAATTTTTTTGACTCTTAATTCCTGCCTGAAATCTCTTCGGAGACGTTTCTGACAGCACCGAGGCCATCGGCCAATCACAGCCTGCCGTTTGTTTGAACGTATTGAAACTGACCATTATAAATGACCTTTGACCTCTCTGACAAACTCAAACACACTCATCAAACACTCATCACATGTGTTGGTTTACTTTAGTTTCACAGTGTGTTTCATTACATTGAATGTCCTCACAAGTATAGCAATACCAGTTTTTTAGCCTTGTGGGGACATTTCTATTTGTTCCTGTCAGGAAAACGGCTCCTAAATCAGACAGATTGAAATGTTTTGAAAGTGTAAAAATGCAGATTGTTTCCTGTGAGGGTTGAGTTTAGAATAGGGTTGGGGTAGAAGACACATTTTTGTATTTGTGTTTTGTATTCATTACATAAAATGTCCCCACAAGTATAGCAAAACCAGAATTTATTTTTTTTTTACCTTTTTTTGTTCCCCATGAGAAAAACAGCTCATAAATCAGACAGCTTGAAGTATATTGAAAGTGTAAATATGTAGATTTTTTCCTGAGAGGGTTAAGTTTTATTGGTAGAGAGAGATCATATATACATTATGTTCAGTATAAACATCATTATGTCTATGGGATGTCCCCATTAAGATAGCTGAACAGGTGTGTTTGTGCCACCAGAGCCACATAAATAGATTTTTCCTTCTCAATTCCTGCTTGAAATCTCTTTGGAGACGTTTCTGACAGCTCTGAGATGATCAGCCAATCACAGCCCGTAGTTCGTTTGAACATACCGATGTTTATGACCTCTGACCTCTCTGCCAAACTCAAACACACACTTCACACACTCATCACATGTGCTGCATAATAATTATTACAATGAAAGTGCCATGTTTAGCAATACCAGTTAATTTTACTTTCTAAGTGTGTGTTTGTGTGGCTTGTATTCATTACAATAGGGGACTAAATGTCCCCACAAGTATAGCAATACAAGTAAATTTTGAACTTTTTGGTCTCCATGAGGAAAATGGCTCATAAATCAGACAGAATGAAGTATTTAGTAAATGTAAAAGTGCAGATTGCTTGCTGTGAGGGTTGTGTTTTGGGGTAGAGAAAGAGATTATACAGTCTGTACAGTAGAAACATTATTACAGCTATGGGTAAAGCACTTGAAGATAGCTCTACAAGTCCGTGTGTGTGTGTGTGTGTGTGTGTGTGCATGTGTGCATGCGTGCGTCGCCAGGCCACCAGAGCAACACAAATTGATTTTTTCCCTCTCAATTCCTGCTTGAAATCTCTTCGGAGACATTTCTGACAAGGCCGAGACCATCGGCCAATCACAGCCTGCGGTTCGTTTGAACACACTGAGACTGACCGTTATACATGACCTCTGACCTCTCTGCCAAACCAAACACACATCTCAGACTCTTACCACATGCACTGGTTTACTGTAGTTTTACTCTGTGTGTGTGTGTGTGTGTGTGTGTGTGTGTGTGTGTGTGTGTGTGTGTGTGGTTTGTATTCATTTCAATATTAGGACCAATTGTCCCCACAAGTATTGCAAAACTAGTATATTTTAACCCTATTCGGTCCCCATGATGAAAATGGCTTGTAAATCAGACATAATTAAGTATTTTGAAAGTGTAAAAATATGTATGGATTGTGTTCATTACAATGCGGGGACCAAATGTCCCCACAAGTATAGCAAAACTAGTCATTTTTTAAACCTTTTTTGTTCTCCATGAGAGTTTAGGGGTTGGGCCAATCACAGCCTGTGGTACGTTTTAACACATTAAGAAAAATTATATTTGACCTTTGACCTCTCAGTCAAACCAAACACACACCTCACACACTATTAATTTATCACTTTAATATCCATGTAGTGACCAAATGTCCCCGCAAGTATAGCAAAACCAGTAAATGTTGACCCTGTTTGGTCCCCATGATGAAAATAACTCATAAACCAGACAGAATTAAGTATTGTGGAAGATTGTTTGCAGTGAGGGTTGTGTATAAGGTTAGAGAGAGAGAATATACAGCATGTACAGTAGAAACATCATATGCATGAGGAGTCCCCATAAAGATAGCTGTACAAGTGTGTGTGAATAATTCTGCCCTCAGCTGTATATCGTGACCAGCATTATTTCATTTATATCCATGTATTGCACAGCCCTACTCTACATACCATGACTAACAATTGGCTAACAAGCACACTCTGTAACCAACACACTCTGTAAGTAACACACACTCTGTAAATGACGGCCTGCGTCCAGTGCTCAGACCACACGCAAATCACATTAAACACACACACACACACACACACACACACACACACACCACAGCATAAATCTCCTTAACTACAGTAACCATCAATAACCATCAGGCTAGAGCTGTCGATCAGCGCTAATCACACACACACACACACACACACACACACACACTGCATCACATCAGACAGCTAATGACGCTCGTTTGTGTCCTTTAATTGCACTGTTGGGAGTTTCTCCAGATGTTTGACGTGTGTTCAGCTTTTATTGTGACATGCAGGAGCAGCTCAGCTTCATCTCTCACCTGTGACACTGAGAGAGCCTACACACACACACACACACACACACACACACACACACAGAGACAAGAAAACGCACTCTCACACATACACAGACACACACACACACATTTATAGACAAGACTACGCACTCTTACACATGCACACAGACACACACACACACACACACACACACACACACACACACACACGCACACACACACACATACAAGGAAATGCACTCTCACACATGCACACAGACACACACACACACATTCATAGACAAGACTACGCACTCTTACACATGCACACAGACACACACACACACACACACACACACACACACACACAAGAAAACGCACTCTCACACATGCACACACACACACACACACACACACACATTCATAGACAAGACAACGCACTCTTACACATGCACACAGACACACACACACACACACACACACACACACACACACACAAGAAAACGCACTCTCACACATGCACACACACACACAGACACACACACATTCATAGACAAGACAACGCACTCTCACACATGCACACAGACACACACACACACACACACACAGACAAGAAAACGCACTCTCACACATGCACACACACACACAGACACACACACATTCATAGACAAGACAACGCACTCTCACACATGCACACAGACACACACACACACACACACACACACACACACACAGACAAGAAAACACACTCTCACACATGCAAACACACACAGACACACACACACAAATTCATAGACAAGACAACACACTCTCTCACATGCGCACACACACACACACACACACAGACAAGAAAACGCACTCTCTCACCGCACACACACACACAGACAACA
>NC_141026.1:1580000-1642500 GCF_052040795.2 Danio rerio
TTATACTGAAACTCGCCTTCAAAAAGCGCTTCCTTGGACTTATCCATAAAAAAAAACTGCAATGGTGTAAATTTTTTTTACCCGTTAAATATTTCAAATTAATCTCATGTGTTAACGCACTAATTTAGACAGCACTAGTTTTTTGTACTAAACCGGCACTAATATCAGCGTGTGCGCTGCTGAACGAGTGTCTTCAGGTGTGTGTTTCTGACACTGAAGCAGTGAAGAGATTCTCTCTGGTGATGATCGCTCTGCCGTTCTTTTGTTCCTCCATTTTTCTTTCTTTCATCAATTTCCTTGAATCCTCTTCTTCAGCGTTCCTCCTGAAGACGCTGCGAGAGATGAATATGTGTGTCTAAATTACAGACTTTCAGCACATTCATCAGCTCTCCTCACCGTGTTCATCAATTCAAGACCGTCATTAGAGGAGGTCACTTTACAGGAATTCTTAAAAGGTTTTATTACAGCGGGTTGAAGAGACGCACGAGACCTGAGGGATACACACACATGCACGCATGCACACACACACATGCACACACAACACAACCAGATAACAGCGGGATTCATAAATAGCTTTTTGTGTGTGTGTGTGTGTGTGTGTGTGTGTGTGTGTGTGTGTGTGTGTGTGTGTGTGTGTGTGTGTGTGTGTGTGTGTGTGTGTGTGTGTGTGTGTGTCATATCTGAGTCTCTGGTGCATGACGGGTCACAGTAATTAAAGTTCTGGTCATTTACCAAACACTCCTGACATGCACACACACACTCTCACATGAACACACACACACACACTCACTTTGGATGCACAACACTCATTTATGAACATGCACACATGCTTGCACACATACATGAGCACACACACACACACATACACACACTTAATCTCGCTTGAACACGTACAAAATTGCATACACACACACACACACACTTTCACTTGAACACACACACACACACACTTTGGATGCACAACACTCATTTATGAACATGCACACATGCTTGCACACATACATGCACACACACACACACACACACACACACACACACATACACACACACTCACATGCACACACTTAATAACGCTTGAACACGTACAAAATTGCATACACACACACACACACACTCACTTGAACACACACACACACACACACACTTTGGATGCACAACACTCATTTATGAACATGCACACATGCTTGCACACATACATGCACACACACACACATACACACACAAACACTCACATGCACACACTTAATAACGCTTGAACACGTACAAAATTGCATACACACACACACACACAGACACACACTCTCACTTGAACACACACACATACACTCTCGCTTGAACACACACACACACACTAACACAAATACTCTCTTTTACACACTGACACAGTGACTTGCACAGACTCACACATGCAAACACACACACGCACACTCTTGCAGTACACTTACATACACGCAGAGGCATTTGCACACACACACACAGGCGCAGACACACAAACTTGCATACACTCACACATGCTCGCACACACATATATGCAGCTAATGTGTGCATGTTTATGAGTGTGTGTGTGTGTGTGTAATGTATGCATGTGTGTGTGTTTGCATTTGTGTGAGTGTATGCAAGTGTGTCCGAGTGTATGTTCATGTGAGTGTGTAATTTTATGTAAGTGTGTGTTCAGTTCAGTTTGTGTTTGTGCAAAAGTGTGTGTCTGTGTGTGTGTGAGTGTGTGCATGTGAGAGTGTATGCATGTGAGTGTGGGTGTCTTTGTGTAAGTGTGTGTGAGTGTATGCAAGTGTGTGTGTTCATGTGAGAGTGAGCGTGCTCATGGGAGTGTGTTTTTATATAAGTGTGTGTTCATTTGAGTATGTGTGTGTGTGTGTGTGTTCATGTCAGAGTCTGTGTGTTCTTATGATGTCTTTTGTGTGTGTGTGTGTGTGTGTGTGTGTGTTCATGTGAATGTGTTCCGCTTCCTCTGCTCTGTCATTGTCATTCAGCAGGTTGTAAGTGTGTGTGTGTGTGTGTGTGTGTTCATGTGAGAGTGAGCGTGTTCATGTGAGTGTGTTTTTACATAAGTGTGTGTTCATTTGAGTATGTGTGTGTGTGTGTGTGTTCATGTCAGAGTCTGTGTGTTCTTATGATTGTTTCTTGTGTGTGTGTGTGTGTGTGTGTGTGTGTGTGTGTGTGTTCATGTGAGTGTTTCACTTTCTCTCCTCTGTCATTGTCATTCAGCAGGTTGTAAGTGTGTGTGTGTTCATGTGAGAGAGTGTGTGTGTGTGTGTGTGTGTGTGTGTGTTCATGTGTGTCTGTTCATGTGAGTGTGTGTTTCCCCTCCTCTCCTCTGTCATTGTCATTCAGCAGGTTTCTGTTGTAAGCTTACACACACACACACACACACACACTCTCTCTCTCTCTTGTGTGTGTGTGAGCTGATGAGAGTTAACAGCGCTGGTGATTAGTGTGTCACATTATTAGTGCTGCCTGTGTTCAGTAAATCCCATCCTTCAGGATTTGGGCCTGTACAGGTATTAGCTCAGGGAATAATCCGCAGTGATTTGAAGAACATGTGAAGATCTGGCAGGTCCACCGAGAAACTCATCTGCCTGGTAGGTGAGAAAAACTCAGAGCCAGATCACACACACACACACACAGAGATGAATCCAGCGTCTGTCTCTGACTGTAATCTCACTGTAAAGACTCTGACTTGAACAGCACTTCCCTCAAATCACACATCCCTACAGGTTACATTCGTCAGATCCAGCTCTCAGCTCCAGTCGACAGCTCCTTTAACTAAAGCATCGCTCCTGTTGATTCAAACCCTGGAAGGAGATTTCAGACCGCAGAATGTTAATAATGAAATAATGTACGAGTTCTGAAGATTAGTCAGGACGATCCGAGTCCTCTGTGAGGGAAAAACTGATGGAGTTTTTACTCAATGGCAAACTTGAAACAATTGCGTATGAGATTGTAAATGTAGCGGCGCCACGGTGGCTCAGTGGTTAGCGCTGTGGCCTCACAACAAGAAGGTTTCTAGTTCAAGTCTCGGCTTGGCCAGTTGGTGTTTTTGTGTGGAGTTTGCATGTTCTCCCTGTGTTGGCATGGGTTTCCCCCACAGTCCAAATACATGCGCTATAGGGGAATTCATGAACTAAATGGACCGTAGTGTATGTATGTGTGTGTGTGTATGAGTGTGTATGGGTGTTTCCCAGAGATGGGTTGCAGCTGGAAGGGTATCCACTGTGTATAACATATGCTGGAATAGTTGGTGGTTCATTCTGCTGTGGCGACCCCTGATGAATTTAGGGACTAAGCTGAAGGAAAATGAATGAATGATTGATAGTTCTACACTAATCAGTGATAGCTCCGCCCTAAAGGACTCATAGCCCCACCCTAAATTAATGATAGCTCCGCCCTAAAGGACTCATAACCCCCCGTTAATGAATGATAGCTCCACCCTAAAGGACTCATAGCCCTGCCCTAATGGACCAATAGCTCTACCCTAAATGAATGATAGCCCCGCCCTATTGGACTAATAGTTCAATAGTAAATGAATGATAGCTACGCTCTAGTGGACCGATAGCCACGCCCTAAATGATTGATAGCTTTACCCTAAAGCACTGATAGCCCCACGCTAAATTAATGATAGCTCTGCCCTAATTGACCGATAGCCCCATGGTAATTAAATGATAGCCCCACCCTACTAGATTGATAACCATGCTGTAAATGGATGATAGCTGCATTCTAAAGGACAGATAGCCCCGCCCTAAAGGACTGATAGCCCCGCCCTAAATGAATGATAGCTCCACCCTAAAGGACTGATAACACCACACTAAATGAATGATAGCTTCACCTTAAAGGACAGATAGCCCCTCCCTTAATGAATAATAGCCCCTCCCTAAAGGACAGGTAGCCCCGCCCTAAATTAATGATAGCTTCACCTTAAAGGACAGATGGCCCTGCCTTAAATAAATTATAGTCTTGACCTAAAGGGCTGATAGCCCCTCCCTAAATTAATAATAGCCCCCCACTAAAGGACTGATATCCCCACCTTAATAGACAGAAAACCCCACCCTAAATGCGTGATATCCTCACCCTAAATGACCGATAGCCCCGCTATAAATAAATAATGGTCCCTCCCTAAAGAACAGATAACCCCTCCCTAAGTAAATAATAGCCCCTACCAAAATGACAAATAGCCCATCCCTAAAGGACAGATAGTCCCACCCTAAATTAATAATAGCTCCTCCCTAAAGGACAGATAGTCCCACCCTAAATAAATAATAGCTTCTGCCTAAAGGACAGATAACCCCTCCCTAAATAAATATTAGCCCCTCCCTAAAGGACAGATAGTCCCACCCTAAATTAATAATAGCTCCTCCCTAAAAGATAGATAGTCCCACCCTAAATTAATAATAGCTCCTCCCTAAAGGACAGATAGTCCCACCCTAAATAAATAATAGCTCCTCCCTAAAGGACAGATAACCCCTCCCTAAATAAATATTAGCCCCTCCCTAAAAGATAGATAGGCCCACCCTAAATTAATAATAGCCCCTCTCTAAAGGACAGATAGTCCCACCCTAAATGAATAATAGCCCCTCCCTAAAAGACAGATAGCCCCTCCCTAAATGAACAATAGCCCCTCCCTAAAGGACAGATAGTCTCGCCCTAAATGAATAATAGCCCCTCCCTATGGCACAGATAGCCCCTCCCTAAATGAATAGTAGCCCCTCCCTAAAAGACAGATAGCCCCTCCCTAAATGAATAATAGCCCCTTCCTAAAGGACAGACAGCCCCTCCCTAAAGGACAGATAGTCCCGCCCTAAATGAATAGTTGTTCCTCTCTAAGGACAGATAGCCCCTCCCTAAATGTATAATAGCCCCTCCCTAAAGCACAGGTAGCCCCTCCCTAAATGAATGATGGCTCCGCCCTAATGTCCTGATAAAGGCATTGTGTCATTCTGAAAGTGAGAGGGAAGGTTGTGATATTTGAATAAAGATTATGAGAGCAGATTCATTTCACAGATTTACACAGATGCTCTGTTTAAAACAAGCACTACTGTATGCACATAAAAATAAGAAGAGTACATTTTGATTTCATGTGGACTTTAAGACTGATACTAATATCTACACATATAGATTCACAGGAACTTTAAAGCTAGAAGTATTGTCACGCTGCTGAAAACTACTGTTTCTTTCAGTTCATTTCTGAACAAAGCAGATGCGTCTTGTAGTAAGTTGTGATCTCATCTGTTACACACACACACACACACACACACACACACACACACACACACACACACACACACACACAGATGAGCTCTGGGTTGATTGTGCATCTGCTCTCTGACCTCAGGCTACAGAAGTGAGTGATTCAGTGACGGACGACTGAACTCCAGCAGCTCACTGTAAATCTCATCTGCAAAATAACACCACTGCTTTACTCGTGCTCACAAACCTGATCTTACAGCAGTCACACAAACACAAACGTTCTGTCATCTTTTACTCAGCAAGTCCAGAAAGAAGAGCAGCTCTCTCACACACACAATCAGAGAAATATCTTGCAAAATGCAGCCATTAGAAGGCTGAAATGCTGCAGCGTGCTGAGTGCGATGAAAATGATCCGTCTTTGCGTTGCACTTTGCTTTCTGAATAAAAGCATTTGGGGAATTTTATCCAATAGCAAATGTTTTGTTCTTCTACTAAGCAAATTATACTTTTTTGCACTTTTTTATATTTATTTTGCTCTGAATAAAAGCATTTGGTGTATTTTATCTAATAGAAAATGTTTTGGACTTTTATATTCTTTTTACTTTCTGATTAAAAGCATTTTGTAAGAGATTTTCTGTTTGCGAATGGTTTCTTTGCACTAAGCATGATGTAGTTTTGTGGTGCACCAGATTAAAAAAAAAAACATTTAGTAAAAGTTTCTATCAGAAAATGCTTTATCTTTTAACTTATCAATTTTTTTTTATGTTTTTATTTTTTTTTTTACATAATTTAATTATTGTTTGCACTCGTCGATTTTTATTTTATTATTATTTTTAAAATATTTATTATTATTTTTGGTTATTTGTTTTTAAAATAATTGTATTTTATAATTTTTTAAATATTTATTACATTTTTATTTGTTTTTTATTATTTTATTTTATATTTATTTAAATTAATTTTATTATTATTTTTATTGTCATTATTATTATTATTATTATTTGTTTTTTAAATGTTTTTAAAATATTTTTTATTATTTATTTTTATAACATTTTGTTATTTGTTTTTTTAATTAATTAAGTTAATTTTTTTGTTATTTGTTTTTTTTGTTTTTTATTATTTTATTTTATATTTATTTTATTTAAAATTTTATGTTATTTGTTTTTTAAATTAAAATTTATTTTTTTAAGTATTTTATTATTTTTGTTATTTGTTTTTAAATAATTAATTTAATTTAATTTAAAAATATTTTATTTTTTGTTATTTGTTTTTTTATTATTTTATAATTGATTGTGTTTCAAAATTTGTTTTTTACATTTATTTAATTTAATAATTTTTTCTGATTTTATTTTTTGCTTTTTTGTTTTGTTTTATTTTGTTATGATCCTCATCGAAAGTCTTTGTAAAAAAACACTTAGTGTGTAATAATTTTTTAAACATAATAATCACTTAATTTGAGTTATTAATTAATGGTATTTTAATACATTTTTAATGTATTTTTTAATTTAATTTTAATTCTAAACTTTATACCATAATGTATATTTTAAACTCTATCTTATTTTATTCATCCCTTTTTCTATGTGTGAGCACTGTAAAAAATTATTCGATCAATTAGTCATGACAGCTCATGTTTTCATGTTCATTGTAACTCATTAAACTAAGTTAATCATGTTCTAACTTAATTTTATACGTTTATGCAAGCTGTTTTAAGTCAGTTTAACATAAATTAAGTTCAATGGACTCATAGGCTTAACTTGATTCAGCTTGTGTGTGTCTTTTTCTATCCTTCAAACTATATTATTGTATCCATCCGTGTGTGTGTGTGTGTATGCGCATGTGTGTGTGTGTAATCTGAGCACCTGAGAGTGTGTGAATGAGCTGATATTTGTCTGCTCAGTCAAAGGGAAGGTGGAGGAAACAGCTTTTTATTCAATTTTCTGTCAGGCAAAGCCGAGCTGAAATAATCGTGCTCAGATCCTGTGGGACGCACGTTACACCTGCTCCAGAGATTTTACACCTTCTCTGGAGAATTAAAGCCAGCCCTTAATGAATGTTTAAACCTGTCCAACACGGCAGATAAACCTGCTGTCAGACCCACTGCTTAATTCCAACTGAGGGAATTCAGCACCTGCACACACACACACACACACACACACACACACACACACACACACACAGAATGAGTGTAAGCCTGAGCCATATATAATGTTTAGCATCACAGGTGTACAGTATCAGTCAGTAGAGCTCATTTTACTAGGGCTTTTATTCTGCATAGCACTGATTTGCATCAATTGAAATGAAAGTGTTGCTAGGAAATTTTTTTGTCCTTTTTAACCTAAACATATTTTACATTTTTACTTTAACTACTATTAACTATAGTTACTAAATGATAATAATTAATACACAGTTATTTTAATGTTATTCTTTAGTTTATTCGTTAGTTTTATTGTATGTATTGCATTTATAAGTTTTTATATTTTAAAAATATATATACTATAAAATATAACTGCATCTAATAGCATCACAATTAGCAATGCATTAATTTATCATGATGACAGTAAATAATATTAGACTAGATATTCTTCAAGACACTTCTATACAGCTTAAAGTGACATTTAAAGGCTTCACTAGGGTAATTAGGGTAACTAGGCAGGTTAGGGTAATTAGGCAAGCTATTGTATAACGATGGTTTAACAATTATCAAAGGGGGCTAATAATTCTGACTTTAATGTATATTTACACACACACACACACACACACACACACACACACACACACACACACACACACACACAAAGAAAGATATATTGTAAATTTACAATGCATACATAGTAGTCAGAAGTCCTGGTCTAGTCAAAGTCCTGACCTGAATCCAATTGAGATGGCATGGCACTTTATTCTCTCTCTTTCTCTCACTCTATTCATCTAACTCTCTCTCTCTTTCCAGCCATCTGACTCTGATTCTAATCTCCTTTTATTCATCCCTCTCTCTACATATCTAACTCTATCTGTCTTATTCTGTCATCCCTCTCTCTTTCTATCATCTCACTCTATTTTTTCTATCCATCTCTCTCTCTTACTATCAACCCTATTCACATATTCTATCATATATTCTATCATTCATCTCTTTCTTGTTCTATCCAACTCTATTCACTTATTCTACCCATCCGTCTCTTTTTCTATCATCTCACTCTCTCTTTCTATCCAACTCTATGTACTTATTCTATCCATCCCTCTCTCTCTCTATCCATCTCGCTCTATCTTTTTTCTATCCATCTCTCTCTCTCTCTTTCTCTATCTACTTTTTCTGTCCATCCCTCACTCCCTCTATCCATCTAACTTTATTCTATCTATCTCTCTTTCTGTCCATCTCACTCTATCTTTTTTTATCCATCAATCTCTCTCTTTCTTTCCAACTCTATTCACTTATTCTATCCATCCCTCTCTCTTTCTACACATCTTACTCTATTGTTTTCTTTCCATCTCTCTCTCTCTTTTTATCCAAATCTATCTACTTTTCTGTCCATCCCTCTCTCTTTATCCATCTAACTTTATTCTATCCATCCCTCTCTCTTTATCCATCTAACTTTATTCTATCCATCCCTCTCTCTTTTTATCCATCTCACTCTATTTTTTCTATCCATCTCTCTCTCTTTCTATCCATATCACTCTATTTTTTCTATCCATCCCTCTCTCTTTCTATCCATCTCACTCTATCTTTTTTCTATCCATCTCTCTCTCTTTCTCTATCTACTTTTTCTGTTCATCCCTCACTCCCTCTATCCATCTAACTTTTTTCTATCCATCTCTCTTTCTATCCATCCAACTATCTTTTTCTATCCGTCAATCTCTCTCTTTCTATCCAACTCTATTTACCTATTCTACTCATCCCTCTCTCTTTCTATTCATCTCACTCTATCTTTTTCTATCCATCTCTCTCTCTTTCTATCCAACTCTATTCACTTATTCTATTCATCCCTCTCTCTTTCTACACATCTCACTCTATCATTTTCTTTCCATCTCTCTCTCTCTTTTTATCCAAATCTATCTACTTTTCTGTCCATCCCTCTCTCTTTATCCATCTAACTTTATTCTATCCATCCCTCTCTCTTTCTATCCATCTCTCTCTCTTTCTATCCATGTCACTCTATCCTTTTCTATTCATCTCTATCTACTTTTTCTGTCCATCCCTCTTTCTCTCTCTCTCTCTCTCTCTCCATCTAACTTTATTTCATCAATCCCTCTCTCTTTCTATTCATTTCATCATTCTATCATTTACATCTTTTTTATGCATCTCTCTCTTTCTATGTAGCTCTATCTACTTAATCTATCCATCAGTCTCTCTCTCTTTTTCTATCCATCTAACTCTATCTACCTATCTTAGATGATCAGTCTAACTCTTTCTCCATCTCTCTCTCTCTCTTTATCCATTAACTTTACCTATCTTATTCTATCCATCTAACTCTCTCTCTCTCTCTCTCTCTCTCTCTCACGCACGTGTGTGTGTGTGTTTGTGAGCGCGTCAGATGGCGAGTGATGAAACCAGCGCAGCAGCTCTACAGACAGTTAAGCGGATGTTAACTTCCCACTGCGAGAATTTCTCCAGGTCGAATGGAGAACATTCCACTAATCATCTGCGGCGGGAAAATACCAGCTGCGGCCCGTGCCAGGATTATCATTCTCATAGACCTCTCGCCGCGCTTTTAGCTAAATGAAAAATCTGCCGTAGCCCGGGGAGAGACGCCCGGCTGATGAGAGAGCGAGCGCTGTTTACGCAGACGCTGTGACCGACAACTCCAGAACAGGTTTTCCTTCCGCTGCGATCTGAAAAAAACACACACCGAGACGCCATTAGCTTGAAGTATAGAGAGGGAGGGAGCGAAAGACGAGAGGAGGGAAGAAAAGAAAAGAGGAGAGAAAAAGATCAATGTATTTACACGTTTCATTTGCAGCGAGTTGGCACGGGCTCATTAATTTAACATTTCCTCCACCTTCTGTCCCAGAGTAAAGCCTGACGAGCACAACACACACACACACACACATATACTACACACACACACACATACTATACACTGCAGCACTGTGGGCCAATCCACACGAAACACTGAACAGCGGCTGTCACTGTAAATGAGTGTAAAACACACACACACACACACACACACACACACACACACACACACACAGATGAACTTTAGTGCTGAGCATCTCCAAAACAAGCCTCAGAAGTTTGCCGTTTTATTGTGTCTATAAAAGTCGTCTCTTCTGCTCAGCAAAAAGTTCTGTTACTCAATAAAGTACCTTACAACAGTTCACACTTAGCTCATGATTTATACGTAGCTTGTTTGGCATGTTGTCCCGGGAGAGAGCCCTGAGCTCATGGGATCCTCGGGCCCAGGGGTGCTCTCTTTCGCAGGGTGAGCTCAGGTCGATCTCAAACTCCCCTACTGATGTGGCCAAGGTGAACTTCCTCAGAGTAAGACAATGAAAAGAGATTTAGGCTTATTTTATCGATAATATTGAGCATATTTGGATGGTGGGAGGAAACCGGGGAACCCCGGGAAACCCACGCGGACATGGGAGAACATCAAATGCCGCACAGAAATACCCAAGCCAAGCTCATTCTGAAAACGTAGTCCCGTGGACGTTTCTGGAGACCTCGAATTACGTCCCGGGAGTTACGTATGGCTGCATTTCATTTTTTTAAGCGAACGCTACGGGCGGTATAACGCTGTTTCCCTTCGCGCTTACCGGGTGACCGCTTACCTCCGTGTGGAGGACTTTCCCGCTGCAATCAGTTTGTCCAGTCAGCTCATCGTGTGCATCGGCGGACTTCAGATGCAGAGAGGAGGAGTTGACCACAGCGAGCAGGTTCGAGTCCAGGGAAGAGCGGTACCAGAAATCAGGTAAGACGAAAACAGAATCCAAAAAATAAGAGTTTATAACAGTGTGAGAACGTGGTAAAATCCGAAAACGTGGTGAAAAAAACAGACGAGGGCTTTTCTTTTTCTAGACGGCTTTTCTAAATTGTTGCTCGGGTTTAGGGAAGTGAGCGGGCGGGCGGGTCAATCTGTAAAACTGGTTGGGTTTAGGGAAGGGGGAGAGTGGGTCAGCCGATTGGCCGATCGCACAGTCAATCATTCAGTTAGTCAAACAGCGGCCTCTGGTGGATTCACGCGAGAACAGCGCGGGCGCGATCTGCTCTCACGAGAGACATTCGAGACACGAAAAAGTGCACACAGCGGCCTCTCGCGGATTCTAGAAAACAAAAACTGCGAAAATACAAACCTCCCGGGACGTATTTATTGAAATTAGTTTAAAATTAAACTTCACTAATTTCTGAGAGATTTTATTATTTACCTCAAGTCTGCATAGAAAAGTGAAAAGAGAAGAACTGAAAGGCTCTGCTCAGTGTGGGTCTGAATTGTGCCGTTTGACCTCCAGATTTCAGGAGATCCTGTTGGTTCTGGTCAATGGAGCAGAGTTGATCATCTGACAGGTCTCTTCAAATGCTGTAAATGTGTGTGTGTGATGATGTGTGTGTTTGCTGTCAAACATGGCAGCGTGAGGCTCGGGACGCAGCGCTTTAATCCAATTGGCACTGCAGACAAAACTGCTGAAATAATCTGTGCTTTAGAGACGCTGGCAGAGGAGGCTGATCTCTGGGCGAGAGCTGGACCAAAAGAACATACACACACACACACACACACACACACACACACACACACACACACACACACACACACACACACACACACACACTGAGTTGTAATAAATTAATTAAAAAAATGTTGAGTATTAAATATACTGGTCATTATTATTATTTTTTATCCTAAAATGTTTATTAATATTATTATTATTACTTTCACTCATTATTATTATTGTTTTATTATATCGTTCTATTTATTATTATTATTATTATTATTATTATTATTATTATTTTCACTCATTATTATTATTATTATTTTATTATTATATCTATTAATATATATATATATGTATATATATATATATATATATATATATATTTTTTTTTTTTTTTTACAGAAACATTTGTGCACCAAATGAAAATATATTCACAAAAATATGCACATTATTAAATTATCAAAATCATATGAATACACTATTATTTATGTGATTTATTTCTCATTTAATGCACTTTATTTTTATTTTTATTATTATTATTATCATTTTTATTATTATTATTAATATTTTTTATTATTATTATTATTATTATTATTATTATTATTATTACATCAAAAATCGGGCGAACCCGTGCCACAGTCAGTAGCAAAAGCACCTCACAGCAAGAGGGTCACTGGTTCAAGTCTCGGCTGGGTCAGTTGGAATTTCCTGTGTTGGCGTGGGTTTCCTCCGGGTGTTCCGGTTTCCCCCACAATCCAAACATGTGATACAGGTGAATTGGGTAAGCTAAAATTGACAGTAGTGTATGAGTGCGAATAAGTGTGTATGGATGTGTCCCAGTGATGGGTTGCGTTAAACATATGCTGAATAAGTTGGCGGTTCATTCCGCTGTGGCGACCCCGGATTAATTAAGGGAATGAGCCGAAAAAAATGAATAAATATTATTACATCAAAATTATAAAAATTCACGATTTATTTAGTTTTTATTTAATTTATTTAAGTAATTTATTTCTTATTTATTGTATATTTTATTGTTTTTATGATGTAAGTACAGTTTATTTTAGACATTGTGAAAATGCTTTGGGATACTGTAAAATAAAAGTAATGCTACTAAAGCAAATTGAGCTTGAGAGAGATTATCAATATTTAAGCTTATTTGTAAAGTGCTTTTCACAATAAATTCAATAAATATTGCACATTATTATTATTATTATTATTATTATTATTATTATTTTTCCCAGTGAGGGGTTGTGGCTGGAAGGGCATCCGCTGCAAAATCACGTGCTGGATAAGTTGGAGGTTCATTCCGCTGTGGCGAACTCGGATTAATAAAGGGACTAAGCCGACAAGTAAATGAATGAATTACTATTATTTTAATTATTATTATTATTATTATTATTATTACATCAAAAATATGTCCGCAATTTATTTATTTTTATTTAATTTATTTCTGTCATTTATTTCTCATTTATTGTACATTTTATTATTTTGATGAAGTAAATACAGTATATTCCATATTCAATACATAGCAAAAATACTTTGGAAATACTATAAATTAAGCAGCTTGATCTTAAAAGAGAGAGAATATTAATATTTAATTTATTTGAATAAATTAATTAATTTTTTGCATAAATTAATTATTTAATTTAAGTGTATTTGTAGAGCTCTTTGTTTACAATACATTTCATATAAATTGCATGCATTATTAAATTACAATCAAAATGATTTGAATCCACCATTATTTAGGTCATTTATTTCTCGTTTATTGTATATTTTATTATTTTGATTATGTAAATACACTATATTCCATATTCTATAGTAAATACTTTGGAAATACTGTAAATTAAGCAACTTGAACTTAAGATAGAGAGAGAGAGAGAATATTAATATTAAACTTAAGTTTATTTGAAGAGCTCTTTTTTCACAATAAATCTAAAAATAAATCAGTGCTTTCTAAAATTACATTCAAAATGGCATTAGTCCACTATTGTTTAGGTCATTTATTTATCATTTATGTATGTTTTATTATTTTGATGATGTAAGTACAGTATATTTCATATTCTCCATAGTTAAAATGCTTTGGAAATGCTTTAAAACTTGAGAGAAAAAGAGAGAGAGAAAAGAGAGTGAGAGAAAGTCTTGAGCTTCTTTTCTTCTCCTCAACAATGGCTTTAATTCGGTACAGTTATCGCTCTACCTGTCTCACAGACCTATTAAAGATTACGGTCAGAATCTCTTCAGTGCTTTAAACACTTTATAAATTCATAAGTCAAGAGGCTTAAGCTTTCTTAGCAGGAGTCCTGTGAACAATGGCAGCTGTAATATTTAATATGGGAATCGCTGACAGTCAGATTTGACCCAGTCGGCTTGTGTTGGGTCGCGGACGACAGCCTGACGGACACAAATCCTGTCCAATCACATCACACACGTATATAATATTCCTGCACCTCTGATCGCAGGCCGCTGTATGGAGCTTTCCTTAATGCACAAGCGCTTTGGCTGCTTAACTTTATATATTTATTTATTTATTTATGTGTCTGTCGGAGTACTTTTGCAGGCCTGCTCTGGAGGCTTTATGAAGCAAGCTGTCAGGAAAGTTTGCATGCTGATTATACCGTATGGGGCTATTTGATATATGTTTTGCTTTTAAGAAATTGGAAAAGAGAGGGATTTCTGGTGGTGGAAAGTCAAATGATAAAAATAATTGAATTAAATTAAATATTACAATTAAATTAAATATTTTATTGTGATTTAATGAAATATTTTATTTGTGCTCCTATCCTAACATTCCTTCATTCAATATGTGGATAAATCGGATTGCCATTTTCCTACAGTACCCTTAGAAAAACCGACTCATGACTTGCGTCAGAAATCTGATGATTTCTGGCATATCTGGAATCCTCTTTGGGGGGTTTTGGAGAATGCATCAATTTTTATTTTATTTATTTATTCATTTTTTGTTGATGTTGTTAATTTTACCCTTCGCAAAAGACTTAAATTACTTGCCGATTGATATTTGTATAATAGATGGCTATATTATTGGATATGATGACATGCACCCATACCACTGTTCAGTCATTGTAAATTTTTAAATAAATGTTGAATATTTTTTTGTTGCAATTAAACTAAATATTGTGTTGCAGTTAAGTTGAATTATTTTTTATTGCAAATAAATTCAATTAAATTTTATATTGCTATTAAATTAAGTAATTTAAGCTATTAAATATTTTTTTTTATTAAATAAAGTTTTTGTTGCTATTAAATATTTTATTATAATTGCATAATTTTTATTGCAATTTAACTAAATATTTTGTAGCAGTTAAGTTGAATTATTTTTTATTTCAATTAAATTAAATATTTTATTGCAATTAAATTAAATAATTTTTGCAATTTAAATAAATGTTTTATTGCAATTAAATTAAAACTTATTGCAATTAAATAAAATTTTTATTGCAGTTAAGATAATTTAAATATTTTAATATAAGCAAATGAAATTAAATTTTTTATTGCAATTAAATGCATATATTTATTGCAATTAAGTTAACTTAATTTTTGATTGCAACTAAGTTAAATTAAGGTTTTTTTTGCAATTAAATTAAATATGTTATTGCTATTAAATGTTTTACTGCAATTAAATTAAATTAAATATTTTATTACAATTAAATTTGACATTTTATTGCAATTAAATTGAATATTTTATTGCAATAAAAATGGCAATTAAATTAAATTACATATTTTATTACAATTAAATAAATAAGTAAGTTTTATTCCAGCTAGTTTTCATGGCTGTTTGTCACATTAAAGAAACGTCTGTTTCAGAATTATTGATAAAATGATAAAAAAAATAAAAATGTCTTATAATTAGTCAAATTTTTGACATAAAAACTGTATAAATGTAATTATAACATTGAGTAAATGCAATTAAACATTTTACTTCAGCTACTCTGCTTCAGCCTTGAGCTCCACTATACTGTCCAAATAGCAGGTGTTTTCAGTATTAATGAGCACAGGTGTGTGTGTGTGTGTGTGTGTGTGTGTGTGTGTGTGTGTGTGTGTGTGCGTGCATGTGTGTGTGCGTGAACATATGTGCAGTAATGAGCTCTAATGTGTGCGTTTGCTCAGGAGGAACCGCAGGTTAAACAGGAGCTGATGCTCAGAATCCATCAGAGACACACAGAGACTCCATCAACAACACACATCTGGACACATCTGCCTCCGCGTCCGCACAATTACTCCCCCGTTCACGCTGCAGGAAAAGCTTTTACTTTGAGTTTAAACTTTTCAGATGCATGCAGACTTTTATTTTAGATTTTAAAAAAGATAATTATGATTTTGTTTATTGCATTATTATTGTTGTAATTTATTAGAATTATGGTAATTATTTGTTGAAATTTATGCAAATTTTCGCTATGATTTAGTTTAAATAGTGTGTGTGCGTATATGTGTGCATGTTTTTTATGCACGTGTGTGCTTGTATACATGTGTGTGTGTACATTTGCATGTGTCTGTATATGCATGTGTGTGTGTGTGTGTGTTTGTGCGTACATGTGCATGTGTGTGAGTTTGTATGTTTATGTGTCTGTATATGCATGTGTGTCCCTGTGTGTGTGCATGTGCATCTGTGTTTGTGCATACAAGTATGTACATCAGCGTACGTGTGTGTGTGTGTGTGTGTGTGTGTATGTGTGTGCCTTTGCGTGTGTGTTTGTGTATGCATGTGTGTGTGCATGTGTTTGTGTGTGTGTATGTGTGTGCCTGTGCGTGTGTGTTTGTGTATGCATGTGTGTGTGCATGTGTTTGTGTGTGTGTATGTGTGTGCCTGTGCGTGTGTGTTTGTGTATGCATGTGTGTGTGCATGTGTTTGTGTTTGTGTGTGCATGTGCCTGTGTGTGCATGTGTGTGTGTGTGTGTGTGTGTGTGTGTGTGTATGCATGTGTGTTTGTGTGTGCGTGTGTATAAATGGATGTGTTTGTGTGTGTGTGTTTGTGTGCATGTGTGTGTTTGCGCGTATGTGTGTGTGTGTGTGTGTGCCTGTGCCTGTGTGTGCATGTGTGTGTGTGTATGCATGTGTGTGTGTGTGTTTGTGTGTGTGTGTGTGTATAAATGGATGTGTTTGTGTGTGTGTGTGTTTGTTTGTGTGCATGTGTGTGTTTGCGCGTATTTGTGTTTGTGTGCATATGTGTGTTTGCGCGTAAATGTGTGTGTGTGTGTGTGTGCATACATGTGCATGTGTGTGTGCATATATATATGTGTGTGTGTACATGTGCATGTGTGTATGTATGCATGTGTGTGTGTGTGTGTGCGTATGTGCTTTTGTGCGTATGTGTGTGTGTTGATGCTTGTGTTTGTGTGTGCATTTGTGCATATATATGTTTGTGTGCATGTGTGTTTTTGCGCGTATATATGCGTGTGTGTTTGTGTGCGTATGTAGGTGTGTGTGTGTGTGTGCACACATGTGCATGTGTGTGCATTTGCATGTGCATTTGTCTGTGAATATATGTGTGTGTGTATATATGCATGTGTGTGTGTGCGTGTGTGCATTTGTGCGTATGTGTGTGTATGCATGTGTTTGTGTGTGCGTTTGTGCATATATATGTTTGTGTGCATTTGTGCGTAAATATGTGTGGATGTGTGTGCATACATGTGCATGTGTGTGCGTTTGTGTATTTGTCTGTATATGTGTGTGTGTTTGTGTGCGTATGTAGGTGTGTGTGTGTGTGTGCACACATGTGCATGTGTGTGCATTTGCATGTGCATTTGTGTGTGCATATATGTGTGTGTGTATATATGCATGTGTGTGTGTGTGTGTGCGTGTGTGCATTTGTGCGTATGTGTGTGTATGCATGTATTTGTGTGTGCGTTTGTGCATATATATGTTTGTGTGCATTTGTGCGTAAATATGTGTGGATGTGTGTGCATACATGTGCATGTGTGTGCGTTTGTGTATTTGTCTGTATATGCATGTGTGTCTCTGTGTGTGCATGTGTAAGTCTGTGTGTGTATGTGTGCATGCATGCGTTTGTGTGCGTGCGTGCATGTGTGTGTATATGCATGAGTGTGTGCCTGTGTGTGTATGTGTATGTGCATGTGTGTGTATGTGTGTATATGCGTGCATATGTGAGTGTGTTTTCACAAATGCATTTAAGATGCAGGCAACAAAGAGCATCCTCTCTCTCTCTCTCTCTCTCTCTCTCTCTCTCTCTCTCTCTCTCTCTCGATAACACACTCGTGCCCGGGCCGTGTGATTGCACATAAATAAACCCCAACAAAAGCCACCCAGAGCTGATTTCCACAAACAGGTTAACGTGATATCGCTCAGCTCAGCGAACGCTCCATTTCTCGCACACAAACAATCGCTCTGTTCCTCGGCCTTTATCTTCTCCTCCGCAGGAATGCATTAGTTCCGAGTGTCACATTAATAGAGGAGGTTGTGTGGAGTCACGGCTAATCTGACAGCAAGGTTTCAGTTAAAGTGAATACGTCACATTTTAGCTCTATTAGCAGGCGCTATTAGTGCCACGGCGGCCACCGGCGTCTGTCACCTACATTCACATCTCACCATTCCTCAAAGCCTCCTTCAAATGGACCATAAATACAGCTCACTACATTCAGCCAACAAAAAGAGAGGAGGACGCTAAAATAGCTCTCATTCATCCGCCGCATTTATTTATTTGATTTATTGAAGTGAAGGGATGTTAAGTGTGCTTCGTTTCCCGCTGGTTGGATAAAGACACTGATTCAGTTTACTGCTGTGCAACTTTTACATTTGATTTATTGATTTGTTGTTGTTGTTTTTTTATTGTGACTAAATGGACGTGTCTAAAATTAATCAATCAGTTAAATAAATGAATAAAAAATATAAAGATTTACATTTTTATTTATTTATTAATTATGACTGAATGGACATGTCTAAAATTATTCATTAAAAGTAATAAATAAAAAAATATGTTTGTTTGTTTTTTTTTTACATTTTTCAATGTTTAAATTAAAATAATAAACAAATAATTTAATTGCATTATGATCTTGTCTCAAGCACACTGTAAAAAATGCATTTAATATATGAAAAAGACAATATAATATATGCAAAAATATAACCAAAGGGATATTAAGTGTGCTTCATTTCCTGCTGGTTGGATAAAGACACTGATTCACCAGTTCACTGATGTGCAACTTTTACATTTGATTTATTTATGTTATTTTTTATTTTAGTTTTTGTAAATGTGACTGATTGAACATGTCTAAAATTAATCAGCATAAGCAAGAAATAAAAATATGTGCATTTATAATGAAACACCGATTGTATTTTTTTATGTGGAAATTCAATAATAATTGAATCATTAAATTGCATCATGTTTTTGCTTCATGGCCACTGTAAAAATGCATTTAAAAAATGTTCATGACAAATAACAGCGCTTTTTATGCCAAAATATCACAAAAGGGGTTTATTTATTTGATTTATTGAAGTGAAGGTATGTTAAGTGTGTTTTGTTTCCCGCTGGTTGGATAAAGACACTGATTACGTTTACTGCTGTGCAACTTTTACATTTGATTTATTGATTTGTTGTTGTTTTTTTATTGTGACTGAATGGACGTGTCTAAAATGAATCAATCAATTAAATAAATGAATAAAAAATATGAACATTTGTTTTGTAAATATAATAAAAATTCATATCAAATGCACTTTTTAACATTTTCAGTGTGGAAATTCAAATAATAATTAAATAATTTAATTGCATTATGATTTTGTCTTATGAACACTGTAAAAATGCATTTGATATATAAAAATACACTATAATATATGCAAAAATATAACTAAAGGGATGTTAAGTGTGTTTTGTTTCCCGCTGGTTGGGTAAAGACACTGATTCACCAGTTCACCGATGTGCAAAAAATACAAATATGTACATTTATAATATTAAAAATAGAAAAATGTGAAAAATGAAAATAATAATTAAATAATAATTGAATCATTAAATTGCATTATGTTTTTGTTTCATGGTAAACATGCGTTTAGAAAATGTTCATGAAAAATAACAGCGCTTTTTATGCCAAAATATCACAAAAGGGGTTTATTTATTTGATTTATTAAAGTGAAAGGATGTTAAGTGTGCTTTGTTTCCTGCTGGTTGGATAAAGACCCTGATTCACCAGTTTACTGCTGTGCAACTTTTACATTTTTATTTATTTATTAATTATGACTGAACGGACATGCCTAAAATTATTCATTAAAAAGAATAAATAAAAAAATATGTTTTTTTTTAACATTTTTAAATTAAAATAATAATTAAGTAATTTAATTGCATTATGATCTTGTCTCATGCACACTGTAAAAAATGCATTTAATATATAAAAATACAATATAATTTATGGAAAAATATAACAAAAGGGATGTTTAGTGTGTTTCATTTCCTGCTGGTTGGATAAAGACACTGATTCACCAGTTCACTGATGTGCAACTTTTACATTTGATTTATTTATGTTATTTTTTATTTTAGTTTTTGTAAATGTGACTGATTGAACATGTCTAAAATTAATCAGCATAAGCAAGAAATAAAAATATGTGCATTTATAATGAAACACCGATTGTATTTTTTTATGTGGAAATTCAATAATAATTGAATCATTAAATTGCATTATGTTTTTGCTTCATGGCCACTGTAAAAATGCATTTAAAAAATGTTCATGAAAAATAACAGCGCTTTTTATGCCAAAATATCACAAAAGGGGTTTATTTATTTGATTTATTGAAGTGAAGGGATGTTAAGTGTGCTTCGTTTCCCGCTGGTTGGATAAAGACACTGATTCAGTTTACTGCTGTGCAACTTTTACATTTGATTTATTGATTTGTTGTTGTTTTTTTATTGTGACTGAATGGACGTGTCTAAAATTAATCAATCAATTAAATAAATGAATAAAAAATATGAACATTTGTTTTGTAAATATAATAAAAATTCATATCAAACGCACTTTTTAACATTTTCAGTGTGGAAATTCAAATAATAATTAAATAATTTAATTGCATTATGATTTTGTC
This sequence comes from Danio rerio, assembly GCF_052040795.2. Taxonomy (NCBI): domain Eukaryota; kingdom Metazoa; phylum Chordata; class Actinopteri; order Cypriniformes; family Danionidae; genus Danio; species Danio rerio. The sequence goes on from NC_141026.1 coordinate 1,600,876, forward strand.
TTATGAACTCTGTAAAAATGCATTTGATATATAAAAATACTCTATAATAAATGCAAAAATATAACTAAAGGGATGTTAAGTGTGTTTTGTTTCCCGCTGGTTGGATAAAGACACTGATTCACCAGTTCACCGATGTGCAAAAAATACAAATATGTACATTTATAATATTAAAAATAGAAAAATGTGAAAAATGAAAATAATAATTAAATAATAATTGAATCATTAAATTGCATTATGTTTTTGTTTCATGGCCACTGTAAAAATGCATTTAGAAAATGTACATGAAAAATAACAGCGCTTTTTATGTCAAAATATCACAAAAGAGATTTATTTATTTGATTTATTAAAGCGAAAGGATATTAAGTGTGCCTTGTTTCCTGCTGGTTGGATAAAGACACTGATTCACCAGTTTACTGCTGTGCAACTTTTACATTTTTATTTATTAATTAATTATGACTAAATGGACATGTCTAAAATCAATCGTTAAAATAAATAAATAAAAATATGTACATGTATTATGCAAATATAACAAAACATTTAAATTTAATTCATTTTTTTAAAAGATTTTAAGGTGGAAATTAAAATAATAATTAAATAATTTAATTGCATTATAATTATGTTTCATGCACACTGTAAAAATGCATTTAATATATTTAAAATACAATATAATATATGCAAAAATATAACTAAAGGAATGTTATGTGTGCTTCATTTATTGCTGATTCACTGCTGTGCAACTTTTACATTTAATTTATTTTTTTGTTGTTGTTTTTAATTGTAAATGATCAGACATCTAAAATTAAAGAATGGAGATGTTTAAAATTAATCAATAAAATAAATAAATAAATAAATAAATAAAAATATGTAAATTTATTATGCAAATATAATAATAAAAATAATAATAATAAAAACATGTCTATAATTAACTCTACATTAATAGAAATTTGTAAGCTGTTTATAACTCAATCATTACTAAGCAGCACGGTGGCTCAATGGTTAACACTGTAGCCTCGCAGCAAGAAGGTCGCTGGTTTGAGTCTCGGCTGGGTCAGTTGGCGTATCTGTGTGGAGCTTGCATGTTCTCCCCATGGAGTGGGTTTCCTCCAGGTTCTCCGGTTTCCTCCACAGCCCAAACACATGCGCTATAGGGGAATTGTTGAGCTAAATTGGGCGTAGTGTGTGAATGAGTGTGTATTTCCCAGTTCTGGGTTGCAGCTGGAAGGGACTATTTATGCTTTGCAAATTCCTTAAAACCTACCCACACTCCCGTTTTTCCCGGTAGTCTCCCTTAATTCAGACACTTTGGTATTAATATCCAATCGCAGCAGCCACCCAGGTCTATAGTATTTATTTACTAATACCACAGTATACAGTTACTAACACGGTTCTCAACTGTGTTATTCAGACCTGTTCTCCTGGAATTTCAGACACAGATGTCGCCAGGTACGCCTATTAAAGACAGTTCTTCTCTCGTTTACACAAATCAGCAAGTGCAGTGTTTGTTTTAGATGATGTCAGTACATTTATAGTTCATTCAAGTGCCTCTTCAAGTACACGCGTGAATGAGATCACACTAACATTACATACAGAACATCTGAAATGAATAAATTAACGAGAATTTCATAAAAAGTCAGACCTGTTCCAGAACACCTTTAATTATCCTTAAAGGGTGGATGTGCGTGCTTTAATTGATTGCTGTGTGTAATGTGGCTGCACCTGCTCATTTCATCTTTTACACCTGTAGCTGAGAAATACCTGAGGAGAAAACACTCATTTCCACAGCACTTGATTAAATCAGATGAGTGAAAGAGTGAGAGCAGGAGCCGCCGGGGGTTTGTGTGTTTCAGATATTTTACACTCCTTTTAATCCACTCGGCTTTGTGACTGAAAGCATCGTACAAACATGATAAAACACGGTAAAGTACACCACTTGCTGACTTTATAATACAGGCAACATGGTAATGCTCATAAATAATAGGGTTGATAAAGGATGGATGCATGTGTGTGTGTGGTGGGGGGGGGGTGCAATAAAACAGTGGTTTAATGAATTGTGGTTTTGTGGATGGAACAATAGATGGATGGCTGGTTAGATAAATAGAACAATAGAATGATGGATAGATATATGGATGGATAAATGGATGGATGGATGGATGGATGGATGGATAAGTGGATGGATGGATAGATGGATGGATGGATGGATGGATGGATGGATGGATAAGTGGATGGATGGATGGATGGATAGATGGATGGATGGATGGATAAGTGGATGGATGGATGGATGGAACAATAAAACAGTGGATGGATGGATGGATGGATGGATGGATGGATGGATGGATGGATGGATGGATGGATGGAACAATAAAACAGTGGATGGATGGATGGATGGATGGATGGATAAGTGGATGGATGGATGGATGGATGGATGGAACAATAAAACAGTGGATGGATGGATGGATGGATGGATGGATGGATGGATGGTTAGATAAATAGAATGATGGATATATAAATGGATGGATGGATAACTGGATGGATGGATGGTTAGATAAATAGAACAATAGAATAATGGATAGATGTATGGATGGATAAAGAGATGGATGGATGGATGGATGGATGGATGGATGGATGGATGGATGGATGGATGGATGGATGGATGGATGGATGGATAGATGGATCGATGGATGGATCGATAGGTGGATGGATGGAACAATTAAACAGTGGATAGATGGATGATGAATGGATCCAGTTAAGGATGAATGGATGAATAGATGAATGGAACAATGGATGAATATAACAGTAGGATGATGGATGGATGGATATATGGATGGATGGGTGGATGCATGGATAAATAGATGAGTGGAACATTAGAACGATGGATGGATGGAACAATAACAGAGATGAATGGGAGGATGGATGGTTGATGGATGGATGGATGAAACAATGTGAATTAATGAATGAATAGATGAGTGAAAAGATGGATGGATGGATTGATGGATAGATTGAATTGTGGTTTTGTAGATAGATGGATGGATGGAATGATGGTTAGATAAATGGAACAATAGAATGATGGATAGATATATGGATGGATGGGTGTGTGGGTGGGTGAATGGTTAGTTGAATGAAACAATATAACAATGGATGGATGATGGATGGATAAATATATAAATGAATAAATGAGTGGAACAATGGATGGAACAAAGAATGGATGGATGAATCAATGGATGGATTTGTGGTTGGGTGGATGTATGAGTAGATCGATGGAACAATAGGATGGATGGATGGATGGTTGGTTAGATGATTGGAACAATAGAACGATAGAAAGATAGATGGATGGATGGATGGGTGGATGGATGGTTAGATGAATGAAACAATAGAATGATGAATGAATAAACGGATGGGTGTCTAGATGAAGTGATCGACGAATGATAGGATATAAGTGGAGAATGGTTGAATGATGTATGGATGGATGTGTAATGGATGGATGCATGGAACAAAAGCATGATGGATAGGTGGATGAACTGATATTTTGAACAATAAATTAAACAACAGAATGATGGATGGATGAAATTGTGGATAAATGATGGAAGGAATGATGGATGGATGGAACAAACAGATAGATATATAAAGATAGAGGGATATAAGGAGAGAGAGATGTTTATATCTCTCTACTTCAAAGCCTAGAAGACCGCTAATGAAGTTTTCTCTCTCTCTCTTTGGTCCAGTTGGATGTTGTGTTCTGCTGTTTTATATGGATTTTGTTTTCTCAGTGTTTCGTGTCTCTTAGCAAGGTGCCGTGAAGCTTGAAAGAGCTTTTGACACGTGAAAAGTTCTGATCGCTCTACAAAGCGGCGAGAAGCACAAGCAGCGCTCGCTTCAACCCTCAGGAGCGTAATTATATCAAAGACACAGAATCCAGTTAAAGCGTATACATGAAAAAGATCAGTCCTCTTCAAGGTTTCGTTTGACACTGAGAAGATATAAATGAAGAAGAAAAAACAAGTGAGACAGAGAGAGTCAGGCCCACACACACACACACACACACACACACACACACACAAACACACACACAGAGAAAGAGTTCAGAAAGAAAGAGACTTAAAGCTTAATGCTATAATACAGCCTCAGTGGTAACATGATATTGCTCATTAATGAGTGTATTAATAATTATTGTCACTATAAATGGATATAAATATGGCTGGATGGAGAAATTAAATGACAGATGGATGGATGGATGGATGGATGGATGGATGGAACAGTGGACTAATAGATTTATAGTTGGATGGATGAATATATGCAACAATATTATGGATGGAGAGATGGGTGAACGGATAGATGGATGAATTAAATGATGAACAGTTGGATAGATTGAACAATAGATTGATTAATAATTTAAACTATGGATGAGTGGATGGGTAAAACTATGGGTGGATTGATGTATGTATGGATAAGTTTATGTATGTATGTATGGATGGATGGATGGATAGAACAATAGATTGATGGATGAATGGGTCAAACTATGGATGGATGGATTGGTAGAACGATGGCTGGATGGATGGATGGATGGCTGGATGGATGGGTCAAACTATAGATGGATGAATGGATGGATAGAGCAATGGATGGATGGGTTGATAGAACAATGTATTGACGATAGATGGGTCAAACTATGGATGGATTGGTTAGAACAGTGGATTGATGGATGGATGGATGAATGGATGGATGGATGAACAAATAGATAGGTTAAATGATGTATAGATGGATAGATAGAATGATAAATGGATGGGTGTATGGATGGATTGAGCAATAGAAAGAGGGATGGATGGATGAATGGTTTAAAATATGGATGGGTGGATGTATGATCAATTATTAAATGGGTCAAACTTTGGATGGTTGGATTGGTAGAACAATGAATGGATGGATGGATGGATGGATTGATGGATGGATGAATGGATGGATGGATGGGTCAAACTGCATGGATGGATTGGTGAAACAACCGTTTAAAAGATGGATAGATAAATGGATGGGTCAAACTATGGATGGATGGATGGATGGATGGCTCAAACTATGGATGGATGGATAGATTGATAGAAAAGTGGATTTAATAGAAGGATGAATGGATGGATGGGTCAAACTGAATGAATGGATGGATTGGTAGAACAATGGGTTAATGGATGGATGGATTGGGGTAAACTATGGATGAGTGGATGGACAGAACAATTGATTGGATGGATTGGTAGAACAATGGATTAATGGATAAATGGATGGGTCCAACTATGGATTGGTTGATGGACAGAACAATGGATTGATGTAATGATTCTGATCGCTCCACGAAGCACTGAGAAGCACAAGCAGCATTGGCTTCAACCCTCAGGAGCGTAATTATATCAAAGACACAGAATCTAGTTAAAGCGTATACATGAAAAAGATCAGTCCTCTTCAAGGTTTCGTTTGACACTGAGAAGATATAAATGAAGAAGAAAAAACAAGAGAGAGTCAGGCCCACACACACACACACACACACACACACAGACAAAGAAAGAGAGGGAGAGTTCAGAAAGAAAAGAATCTGTCAGAATATTTTGATTATACACGCCGCTGTTATCAGGACACATCACGGCAAAATAAAGTGACCTGCCTGACACGGTTACAAACGCCACGAGAAACACAATGAAAGACAGAGAGAGAGAGAGAGACGGAGGATCAGGCAACCGCAGCTACAAAGGTAGAGCCGCGTGTTTCCCTCCGGCCGCTCTATTGACAGTGATGACAACGGTCCCCTGGTAGACCATTATCCAGGACGAGACTGCACACATCAAACCTCCGCTGACACACACATACACACACACACACAGACACACACACGCACACAGAGAAAGACAGAGACAAACCAGAGCTAAGAATGCATTGTTTCACCTTGTTTTGTCACAACACAGACTTATCAGAGAGTTTAGAAGGACTACAGAAGAGTTTGAAAGACAACAATACGTCAATTCTTTAGGACACACTCAAAAAATGACGTTTGTTCAAGCTGCTTATGTAAAATGAGCTGAAACCACACCATTCTTGAGTTTTTTTGCGGGGACAACTTAATTATTTTATGTTCAATCAACTCAAATGAGTAAGAAGTAGTAAGTTAAACCTAATTCCTTCATGTTGTCTTGACACAAATGGATTGTGTGGAAGCCAGCATTGTCAGGGTTTTGCCACTCTAGTCTTGTTAATTCTTGTTTGTAGTCGAGACACTAGTCCTGTCATGACTTGTATGTTGTGCTCGGCTCGAGTTTTCTCAGGTCAAGCACTCATATTTCCTATGTCTTTAGCTGCGTCCCAAATGGCACACTATACACTATGCACTCATGCACTATGTACTTATGCACTTACACACTCAACAGATAGTACATGTATGTAGTGGCATCCCAAATGGCACACTAATGTTTTTTTACTAAGCAGAAATTCAAACCGTTTCCCTGATGATGGCCTTAACTGTGTGATTATCCTTTCATTATCACACAGTGTTTTTTACTTGTTTTCTTTTGCTTAGGTTTATTGTTGTTTATGTAATTTAACCAGTTAAACTCTGCTGCTATTTTGTGATTTCCGCCTGGATTTTGCCTAACCAAATTTAAAAGCTTCCCAAGTCCACATGCAGAGGTGTAAATGCAAACATTTGGTGTCATTTTAAAGAAAACCCTTTGAATTTTCATAAAACACTACTGAAAGTGTTTAAATTATCTGTATATGTTGTCTGTGTTATAATAAACACCTAATAAAAGAGGCACTTTTAGTATGTATATATATATATATATATATATATATATATATATATATATATATATATATATATATATATATTTTTTTTTTTTTTTTTTTTTTTTTTTTTGCTCAAATGTGAAAGTGGACCTTTTAGGTTGTGTGTGGTCTAGCGTGCTGTGATTAATGTTGGTGGTTCCTGCACATGTCTGTAATCATAGGAAAACAGAAAAATGTCTCCACCATAATCTATGCAAAAGTTATTGTATTCCAACTGATGAGAGGTGCTGTACAAGCCACAGGAGCGGTCATTGTGTTCATATTTCACTATTCTTTTGTTTGATCAAACATAATTCACTGTGTTTGGAGCACGTCAGACATATAAAAGCATTACTTATGCACATCAGCTTAAAAACAGAGGAGAATGGCCCTGAAGCACACAGCATAAGGTAAGAGATGACAGCTGTCTGTGCTATCTGGAGCTGCTTATTGATCATTAATGTATTGATTTCACTTCTGCACCATGGAAACACAGCGATTCATTCGACAACTGTTTGATATGTGAATATAATTCAGTAAAAAGAATGCTAGTACTGTATGAGCACCGGCAAGAGCTTTCATTTGAGATATAACCTGTACATGCGTCATATATGAACCACATGAAAATGAACTAATGTTTAATACCCAGCTCGGGTATCCAAAACACTGTGTATTTAAGTGTAAATAACGTTTGCACAGTAGAATAAAAACCAAAGTGATGCATCTGTGCATAAAATATAAATACTACACTTTCAAATGAAACCACTTAAGCGGGTCTGGTGCAATGCTGGCCCTTTAAATCTGAAAGCGAAAGTCGATGCACAGAGTTTAACTGGTTAATGATCATTTTTACAATAACATTGCTTTAATATGAGATTAACTCTTCATTTATGTGTAGTTAACTGCTGATCTGAGAGATCTTTAGCCAGGACAGATTACTGTGCATATTTCTGATACATGACAATAATTAATTTTAAAAGTCAATTGTTTTTCTTGGTCGTTGTTAAATAAAAAGTAAAGTATACAGCTATATTTAGCATGTTTTGACACATTTAAAAATTGTGGCTGTGAAATAATTATTGTTTGGAGTGGTCAGAGATAAATTTGGTAAATCCTTAACTTTGAGTTCTGAAAAGTGATGTGAAATAAAAACTAATTGCAGTATAACACTATGAAACCATGACCCATTTGCTCATACGCTACACACAAAATGTGAAATGAATGAGGAGGCACAAAACACAAACTCTAAATCAAGTCATTTAAGCACGTCAAAGTCAAATTTATGCATATAAATATATTTTCCCAACAACAAAATTGTGGCTAGTGAAAATGCAGAGTGGCTAGTAACGCTGGAAAACTACTAGCCACTGTGGCTTGTGATCAAATAAGTTAATGTCAAGCCTTGATTATATTATATATCAAGTGATTTTATATATCAAGTTGTCTGATTATTAGCTAGCTCTACTGTTTCGCCTCTAACACATGCATGCAAAGAGTTGATCCAGCGTTCCTGCACTCCTGAAATGCACAACAGCGACTCCCACATGAATCGCAATTAATAATGTTTACAGCATACCTGCCTGAGTCTGAGCGAGTGATTGCAGCCACTGTATACACATCCAGCGCTAGCAGAGAGAGCGGACAGATCAGTTTCACGCAAACCCTTCGCATCATGGGAATTTAAAGCAGAAAGCAGAGCGTCTGCGGTCCATATGGACCCGCGGAGTCCACGCTTTACACCAGCCTTTCAAAGATGCTCTATTGTGCGCGCGGCGCTCCTCCATTTTTCAAAAGACTTTCAATTACTTGCTTTCCCAGCGCAGTGTAAATATTTTGTAAGGCAGTTGGTTACAGTCAGCGCCCCAAGCCAAGGGCTTTTAATTTGGTACAATGTGCTTTATTAAAATACAGTCGCCGTCGTGGAGTGGCCACAAAGACCTCGAGTCTCCGATTGTCACGAGGCCCGTTTCTGAGAGCCGGCGCTTGTTTATCAATTACTGCGAGATCAGAGCGCTTTCTGAAGAGCTGCAGCGCGATTTATCTTCCCTTCAAAGCGTCTTCTGTTCCGTCTCGGAGAGGAGAAGTAAGGAAAGGTTTATGTAAACAGATGCAGAAATAGGCCGAGGTTTTTTAGCCTCTCTTTTTTTTCCCGGTCGCCCTTTTTCTGCTCGAGCTCGGCCTGACGTTTGAAACAGGAGCCCTCTGGGGTTGTGTGCTCTCTCGCTTTTTTTTTTGTTCTTTCTTTTTTCTGTTTTACAGCAGGTCTACTAACAATAAACAAGAGAAATGAAGTGAAACAAAAGCACAAACTGAGATTCCCCCGCACTCCAAACACATGCGCTATTGGGGAATTGATGAACCACTGGCCGTAGTGTATGAGTGTGTGTGTGAATGAGTGTGTATGGGTGTTTCCCAAGACTAGGTTGTGGCTGAAAGGGCATCAGCTGCATAAAACATGCTGGTATAGTTGGCAGTTCATTCTGCTGTGGAAACCCCTGATAAATAAGGAGCTTGATAAATAAGGAGCTAAGCCGAAGGAGAATTATTAATTAAATAAATGTTAGTTTCTTCAGATATTTGACTGGAAAACATCTTACTTAATATGCTTTTAACTTATCCTTGCATGTTTTCGAGCGTGCACGATCTAACTGCATCCTGAGCTGCACCTGGCAAAGGTCAAGCAAAGCACTGAAATATATGTGTTGTGTTTGAGGGTCTGATGGATGCGCAGCTGCGGTCAGAAGCGCTTCAGAAAGACAGACAGAAGTCCGGCCGTAAGAGTCGCCTGCAGATCTCTGTATCTATGCAAATGTATTCAGGTTGGACTGTCATGTTTGGCTCAGGAGTGGCCAATCAGGGCTTTTTGTCTGTCTGGGAGCCATTTGGGACGGTAGGTGCGGCCCCGGGCCCCTGGGCTCTCAGGAAAACATCGCAGCCCATCCGTTTGCTCTCTGTCACCTCCAGGCCTGAGCTCTTTCAAGAGGTTTAAAGCGGCTCTTTAAAAGCATCGAGTCCCAGCGGCACACACAAGACCTTAGTGCTAAATCTCCACCAAATCCTATTAGAGCAAACACACACATGGCAGCAACAACATCTAACCTTAGACTTGTTCAGTGTTTTATTTACTTCACTGCATGAAAAAAATTAATATTGCAATTTTACTACATTTCCTTAATCTTTCTTAATCCACTGAGTCTCCAATCAATGACTCACTGATTCAAATGATTCGTTCTTAGTGGGTATTCAGTAAACAACTCACTCTGATTCAAATTATTCGTTCAGAGTGAGTCTACAATAAAAAAAAACTCACTGATTCAAATTATCCGTTCAGTGTAAGTCTCCAGTAAACAACTCACTGATTCAAATGATCCATTCAAAGTGAGTCTCCACCAAAAAACTCACTGATTCAAATGATTCGTTCAGAGTGAGTCTCCAATAAAAAAATAACTGATTTAAATGATCCATTCAGAGTGAGTCTCCAACAAAAAACTCACTGATTCAAATGATTCGTTCAGAGTGAGTCTCCAATAAAAAAACTCACTGATTCAAATGATTCGTTCAGTGAGTGTCCAATAAAAAAACTCAGTGATTCAAATTATTCATTCAGAGTGAGTCTTCAGTAAAAAACTCAGTGATTCAAATGATTCATTCCGAGTCAGTCTCCAGTTAAGAACTCACTGATTCAAATGAATCATTCAGAGTGAGTATTCAGTAAACAACTCACTGAATCAAATGATCCATTCAGAGTGAGTCTCCAGTAAAAAACTCACTGATTCAAATGATTCGTTTAGTGAGTGTCCAATAAAAAAACTCAATGATTCAAATTATTCATTCAGAGTGAGTCTTCAGTAAAAAACTCACTGATTCAAATGATTCGTTCAGTGAGTGTCCAATAAAAAAACTCACTGATTCAAATTATTCATTCAGAGTGAGTCTTCAGTAAAAAACTCAGTGATTCAAATGATTCATTCCGAGTCAGTCTCCAGTTAAGAACTCACGGATTCAAAAGAATCATTTAGAGTGAGTGTTTAGTAAACAACTCACTGAATCAAATGATCCATTCAGAGTGAGTCTTCAGTAAAAAACTCAGTGATTCAAATGATTCATTCCGAGTCAGTCTCCAGTTAAGAACTCACGGATTCAAAAGAATAATTTAGAGTGAGTGTTCAGTAAACAACTCACTGAATCAAATGATCCATTCAGAGTGAGTCTCCAGTAAAAAAACTCAGTGATTCAAATGATCCGTTCTGAGTCACTCTCCAGTTAAGAACTCACTGATTCAAAACTGATTCATCAGTTACTGAGTCTTCAGTAAACCACTCAAATGATCCATATGATGATTCATATATTAAAGCAACAAATGAATAATAAATAATGTGTTTTGCTGCAGTAACACATGATATCATTATATGATTACATACATTTTTACATCTACTTTTAACACATCTTTTTTACATTGTATGTTTATAGTTATATTTATTGCAAAATAAGCATGCATAGTGTACAATAACTGCTTTTAATACTTGAGAACGTTTCAAATCAAGTACTTTGAGTCAAGTAAAATTGAAAGGGAGGACATTAAGTTTTACTAGAGTATTACTTTATTAAAGTATTTGTACTTTACTCGAGTGTCTGATTTGTGTGTCCAGTGCTTCATTTATAGCGGTTTCTTTGTCTGTATCTTTCTGAAACGCTCTCTAAGTGTGGTTTTGACTGGTGTACGTCCTGAAACATGTGGCGTGTTACAAGCCCCTTGACCAAGTTTAGCTTTTCAGTCACATGAAATCAGGCATGTAATGGCTGCTTAGAGCAGAATCTATCAGAGCCGCTGATTGGATTAAATATGTAATAAGTTTGGATTCGTATTTGAGGCCAAAATATTCTGCTAATCACCCAATGCTAATGAATTTGAGAGCGGAAATATTGGCAGCGGTGATCATGAGGCTGAAGGTGCAGAGAGTCTGTGACACCGAGACTTGAGAAAATTCATCCAGAAAAGCAAAAGCAACACTCGATCTGTGGCGAATGCGCGCATAATCTGACCCAAAACTACCTGGCAGACGGCTATAACCTGGAGGAAATCTTCTGCTTTCTGATTTTATAATAGATTCATAAAAGCCTAATAGATTTGCTTCTCATCTCTGCAAAGGCAAACTCACAGTCATGCTTATAAACAGTTTCAAAGCAGCCTTCAGTCATGACGATGTTGTGTTTAGAATATGTGCATGCATTGTAATTGCATTGATCAGATTAGAGCCAGGCGATAATACAGTCAACATTATGCAATGGGATAAACAATATGGCAGTGTTATACTATACAGATTTAAAAATGCATGATACTGATGAATGGTGCAGTTATTTTCAGATAAATGTGCAGCTAAAGTACTTCCAGTCAGGTCTTGACATGATTACAAATTCCTTTTTTTTAAGTCTTATAACCTACAACAGTAAGCGAAACAATGCAAGACACAGACCAAGATAACAAATATATTAAGCCGCAGAAAAATCTATATTTTATCAAAGGAGAAACTACATACTGTAAGATTTATCTTCAGGTATTTCCACTCTGTATTAGGTGTAAAACAGCAGAAGGATCCCTAACTAGGGGTGTCACGGTTTCGATTTTTAATCGAAATCGATCGAAATTTATGCTCAATTTCGATTATCGAATCAAAAAATAGAATCGTCGATGCTGCCACGCCCCCATGTCATGTCAGCTTGGCTTGCCAAGCGGAAAAAAACAGGCTTGTTGAAGTGCTTGTTAAACTGCAGAAGCAGGAGACCCGTCGACAGAGCTTAAACCCTCTCCTCTTTCAATGAAGTCGCCGGTGTGGAAGCATTTTGGATTTCCAGTGAGTTATGTTGACAACGTTCATGTTGTCGACAAAAAAACACAGTTTTGCAAGCTCTGCTATGTACGTATTATTATTACGTGCGCAAACTATTATTTGACAATAACACTGTAGTCAGGATAATGCAGTTTTTTTGGTGATACAACAACGTTACGGTGAGGCAGTGGCGCAGTAGGTTGTGGTGTCGCCCTACAGCAAGAAGGTCGCTGGTTCGAACCTCGGCTCAGTTGCCGTTTCTGTGTGGAGTTTGCATGTTCTCCCTGCATTCGTGTGGGTTTCCTCTGGGTTCTCCGGTTTCCCCCACAGTCCAAAGACATGCGGTACAGGTGAATTGGGTAGGCTAAATTCACCATAGTGTGTGTGTGGATGTTTCCCAGAGATGGGTTGTGGCTGGAAGGGCATCCGCTGCGTAAAAACTTGCTGGATAAGTTGGCGGTTCATTCCGCTGTGGCCCGGATTAATAAAGGGACTAAGCCGACAAGAAAATGAATGAATGAATGACAACAACGTTACTATATCATTGCTTTTATTTATGCATTAACCTGACCAGCTAAATTATATTTTGTTTTCATGTGCATTTGTCCCTCTGTGTTCTGTTGCTCGGTTGTTCTGTCATAGATTAGTGTTTTTATTTTATTTTTATTATAATTTTTTTATGTATTGTATTTAATATGTATTATATTATATTATATTGTAGTGTATTGAATTGGGGGTTTTTCTGTATTTTGTTGCAGCAAAAAGCACATAAATAAACATTTTTAAAAAATCTATATTTTAATAAGAATTGATTATAGTGTTTATAATGTAAAAAGCAAGAGAGCCTTGAGGTAGCCCACAGTGCACCCTTCACTGTAAACAAAATGCTTTACTTAGAGTTTTTGTCTCTTTCTAGTCCACGTATCTAAAATTTCTTAAATCAAGAAGCATTTTCTGCACAAGCAAAGAACATTGTCTTGTTTTAAGAAATAATATGCCAAAAATAAGCCAGTTTTTACCTTAAAACAAGGCAAGTGTAACGTCGCGGGGAGTGACACAAACAACTGGAGTTTTGGATCCACGTGCAGGTTTATTCAAAGTCAGGCAAGCGATGGTCAACACAGGTGCAAACAGGTATTTGGAGACAGTCCAGAATCACAGTCGAATACAGGCTAGAGGTCAGAAAGGCAGGCAAAGACAAAAGGCTAACAAGGCTAACGGTCGGTATACAAGATAACAAGACTGGGAAACCGCGTTGTAGTGTTACTAGTGACAGATAACAAGACTCGGCGAACTGAAGGGGTGAATGTGTGGCTTAAATAGTGTGTGTTAATCAGTCTCTGACAATCCTCAGGTGATGTGAATGTAATCAGTCTAGATGAGGAAGCATGTGTGAGTGTGACCAGAGTGCATGTATGAATATGTAGTCCAGAAATGGCGGATTTGTAGTCCGTGGTTATTGTAGGTGCAAACCAGCGATCTTATGGGAAACGATCGCTGGTAATCGTGACAGCAAGGCAACACAGTTGCAATTCAAAATGCTTTACATAAACAGGAATAAAAACAAACGAGTATAAGAACACAAAAACAGATAATGACAATAATCAAATACAGATAAAAACCGATTAAAATGTTTTAAGACAGGTTGTGAAATAATGAAAAAGAAAGACACAGTGCGATCTGTTGGACGTACAGTAGCACACAGTGCTCATTCCTTAAAGGCTCAGCTAAACAGATGTGTGTTCAGTCTTGACTTGAATGTGCCTAATGTTGGAGCACATCTGATCATTTCTGGAAGCTGACTCCAGTAGCGAGGCGTTGTTAGAGTGTACTCACACTATGTACTATGTACAGCTGCCTTGAACCGGGCCAAAGCACGCTTGTCCCCCCTCCCCCGATGGCCCACACTCACATTACATTCGGGCTTGGGCACGCTTACATCATCGATGATGCGCTGTTCAGTAAGCGCTCTCGCTCAGCACAGTGGAGATTGCTTTAGTTGTATCGTCAGTCGTTCGACGTCGCAGGTTCGATACCAGCTCGGAGCGGGTTGGGTGGCGTAAGACTGGCGGGGTTACAAAGGCATGATCATATTTGATTATGGTCAAATAAGCGTCATCTAGAGGCCTTTGACTTTCATATAAGCCAATTGTGATACCACATGATAAACTAGAATAGATAGTATTTGCTGTTCCTAAAACTTATATGGGCGACAAGACTTTAGTCAGGGAGTGTGTGTTATTTGCAACCATTTACCTTAAAAGAACTTAAGTAAATCCAATGCATAATTTTTTCAGTGTATTCATGATGCACCAGTAATATATAATAATGTTCAAAGATATTATGCACAACTGTTGTGGATTCCAATGTGAAACTGGAATGAGCAGCACTCTCCTGTATTTTCCTCAGTCGCTGTAATCCTCATTCCTGTGTAAAATGGCTTTGAGACTCTATAATTCTGCTCTCACACACACGCTGGTCCTGTTTAAGGCCTGCTAGCCTGCGCTTTGTTGACCTGATTCCACATTCACATGCTAAAATGAGAGGAACATGAGTATAATGATGTTTTACAGCGGCTGCTTTATCGCTGTGTTTCTGATTCAATAGCTGCCTAAAGCTCTTTACCCTGCAGATTCACACACATTCACACTCCATTCACACACTCTTCAGTCCGGCACTCTTATCACACAGGGTTTGCATGCTGCACTGGTCCAGAAATATTCTGAATAAATAGACTTGGGTTGCTGTTGACATGGTGGAGATTTGAGTTTGGAGAAAGAGAGTTCAGGGGTTGTTGTGATTATTAAAGTGCAGAGAAATAACTGCTATATTGCACTGTTGAATATTATCAGGCCATTACATGTGCTTTTGATAAATGGATAAATTGATAATAATACACTTTAAAAACTGCAGCGTTACATTTGGGTTAAATATACTCAAAATATACTGTTGGGTAAATGTTTTAAATTTATTTTATAGGCAAAATTTAACCCAAATGTGTATGTTTTTCCATGTTTTACACAAATTAGGATTTAAATATCTCCAATTTAATAAATAATTATATATATATATATATATATATATATATATATATATATATATATATATATATATATATATATATATATATATAATTAATTTTAATTAAAAGTTAAATAAATCAGTCATTGGTTAGTTAATGCAGTAA
The DNA here is from genome assembly GCF_052040795.2 of Danio rerio. NCBI lineage: Eukaryota > Metazoa > Chordata > Actinopteri > Cypriniformes > Danionidae > Danio > Danio rerio. Next base: position 1,616,674 of record NC_141026.1, read on the forward strand.
TATTAAATAAGCAAAAATTTGGTATAATATTTGTTTATTGTATCTCCATTGAATTTATTTGAAATATTACTTTAAATGAAAGTTTACTTTTAAATATCAATTTTTATTTATATGATTTAATATTTTACTTAATTTATTAAATTATTTGAGTGACAATATGTCATAAATTCTGCAGAAGGTCAGAGTTCAGGGGTTGTTGTGAATATTAAAGTGCAGAAAATTAAATGCACTGTTCAATATTATCAGGCCATTACATGTGCTTTTGATGAATTAATAAATTGATAATAATACACTTTTAAAATTACAGGGTTAAATTTGGGTCAAATATAGTCCAAAAATACTGTCGGGTTAATGTTTTACATTTATTTTATAGGAAAAAAATTTACCAAAATTGTATGTTTGTCCAGGTTTTACGCACATTTGGATTTAAACATCTCTAATTAATTTAAATATCTCTAATAAATATATATATATTTAGTTTTGAGCATTCTGATTATTGTTAAATTATATATATATTTATATTTAAATATCTCTAATTAATTTAAATATCTCTAATAAATATATATATTTAGTTTTGAGCATTCTGATTATTATTAAATTATATATATATTTATATTTAAATATCTCTAATTAATTTAAATATCTCTAATAAATATATATATTTAGTTTTGAGCATTCTGATTATTATTAAATTATATATATATATATATATATATATATATATATATATATATATATATATATAATTTATTTATTAATGAGCATTTTAATTATTTTAATTTAATGTTAAATTAAATCAGTCATTGGTTGCAGTTAGTTAATGCAGCAATATTATACAAGCAGTGATTTATTACTTAAATACTTTAAAATAAATACTATATATACATATACAATATATATATTGTATGATTTATTATTTATTATTTCATTTAATTTGTTATTATTATTTGTAAATTTGTTATTTAATTTATTTAATTAATTATTTGACTTATTGATATTACTTATTAAATCAATGAATATAAATTAATACTTATATTATTTATAAAAAAATACTGTTAGTTCATTTGAGTTCAGGTTCAGTAAATTATATTAAAAAATATTTATATTTTTATTTTAATAGTTCATCAATGAACGAAAATAAAGTTGTGTGTAATAAATTGTATAAATAATACAGTCAGGTAATCTTACATATTGTGGATTTTAATATGAAACATAATTGCAAATGTTACTAAAATAGTTAATAAATAATTTTATTTAATAAACAGTTGTCTTATAGTATTATGATCATTTTTATGTTATTTAATCAGTGCATAATATATTGTTAAATATGATCTACGATGAAGCCAGTGAAACAGCTCATTAGAATAATGAAGTATATTATGCAAACTCCTTGACATATTTTGCAACATGATTTGAGTTTAAAACAATCCTCTCTTTAAAATCCAGGGCTGTATTCAGAGTTTGCACACAATTAACAGGAGTTTCTTCCAATTGATTATACTTTAGAGCAACTGTACTGAAAATAAAACATGCAAATGCAAAAAAATAAAAAAAATAAATAAACGGATTGCAGAAATCTGATATTTGACTATTCATTGAGCCAGACTCAACACACTTGAGTCCAGAAGCATTGGTCTCACTGAACGACCATTATCCAAATGACCAGCAACATATGATTCATAACTCATAAACAGTTGTAAACACTGATTATATTTCTTTAGCAGGTGTAAAAGCATCTGCTTGATGTGTATTTATTCAGGATATTCACTCGCGTAATTCAAGACCATCCTTTTCTGCTGGAGATGATCTAGTCAGTCATCATTATCAGCCGCTATTCATCTAGTAACACTCTTCATTTAATATTCACCTGTTATCATTAACAGCCATTCATCATTCATCTGGCTCTGATAGCACTCCAAAGGTGGTCAAAAATACAGAAATTAGAGCGAGAAACTGAATGAATAATCAGTCAAGGAGCTGAAGCTTTAAAAAAAAATTGGAAAAATGATAAAAATAGTCGAAATGGAAACTGCGTTTTATTTGCAGTGCAAACTTCCCTGCACTTTCACCATTTAATAGAAATAAATGACAAACTAAAAGAGCTGACAGCTTCAAGAGACAAGATCTTTATTAAACATCGAGGACAACTCATCCACAAGATGATATACTTATACTAAATATACTTCATTAAACATGTACACACAGACAACACCTATATGCTATAAAATCACAGGTTAATGATGTCTGTATTTAACCAGTTAACTGAGGAAAGTTAACTTTCGCTTTAAGATTTAAAGGGCCAGCATTGCACCAGACCCTCTTAAGTGGTTTTGTTTGAAAGTGTAGAATCTATATTTTATGCACATGTGCATCACTTTGGTTTTTATTCTACTGTACAAAAGTTATTTACACTTAAATGCACGGTGTTTTTTTCAATATTTTTATTTTAATTAATTAATTTGTTTGTTTGTTTATTGATTAATTAAATGATTGCCATTTGTGCAGTATTTTATGTTAATTAATTTGTTTGTTTGTTTGTTTGTTTATTTGTATGTTGATTGATTGATTGATTGAATGGCCATCTGTGCAATATGTTTGTTAATTAGCTAATTAATTTGTTTGTTTATTTGTTTGTTTATTTGTTGATTGATTGAATGATTGCCATTTGTGCAATATTTTATGTTAATTAACTAATTCAATTGTTTGTTTGTTTGTTTGTTTGGTTGGTTGGTTGGTTGTTTGGTTGTTTGTTTGGTTGGTTGGTTGGTTGGTTGGTTGGTTGTTTGTTTGTTTGTTTGGTTGGTTGTTGATTGATTTAATGATTGGCGTATATGCAATATTTTTATGTTGATTAACTAATTAATTTGTTTGTTTGTTGTTTGATTGATTGAATGATTGAATTTTTTGCAATATTTTAAGTTAATTAACTAATTAATTTGTTTGTTTGTTTGTTTGTTTATTGATTAATTGAATGATTGTCATTTGTGCAGTATTTTATGTTAATTAACTAGTTTGTTTGTTTGTTTGTTGATTGATTGATTGAATGATTGCCATTTGTGCAATATTTTATGTTAATTAACTAATTTGTTTGTTTGTTTGTTTGTTTGTTTGTTGATTGAATGATTGCCATTTGTGCAATATTTTATGTTAATTAACTAATTTGTTTGTTTGTTTGTTTGTTTGTTTGTTTGTTTGTTTGTTTGTTTGTTGATTGAATGATTGCCATGTGTGCAATATTTTATGTTAATTAACTAATTTGTTTGTTTGTTTGTTTGTTTGTTTGTTTGTTGATTGAATGATTGCCATTTGTGCAATATTTTATGTTAATTAACTAATTTGTTTGTTTGTTTGTTTGTTTGTTTGTTTGTTGATTGATTGAATGATTGCCATTTGTGCAATATTTTATCTTAATTAACTCATTTGTTTGTTTGTTTGTTTGTTTATTGATTGATTGAATGATGGCCATTTGTGAAATATTTTTGTTAATTATTTAATTTATTTAATGGGCAACTGATGAAAAAAAATGTTGGTAATAAATGTTAATTACCTTAATTAATTGTATTTAAATGAATGACTTACTAAAGGCTAAAACGTACATTATTTATGCCACACAAACAGCATCAAAACAACCCGTTTATACATCTCCAATAAGACACTAGTATAAATGTAACACACTGAAATGGCCAGGCCTGCAGACTGCAGTGTGTATAACCACCGAAATCCACGTAAAGCCTGAATTTTGTGTGCGTGATGGAAACTTGTCAGCAGTGATTTTAATGTGTGGTGTTAAACATGACAATTAGCCTTTAACACAGCAAACGATATATTAAACCATTAAAGCCAGCGTACGCTACAGTATCAGCACTTACACCGGTGCATGTACGTATTACAGCACAGCTCATTAAGATAACAGTAAATTAATGCAGCTTTCACTCACACACACACACACACACACACACACACCGTCGTAATCCTGGAGTGGCCATTAAAAGTGTGAAGTGGAGGTATCAGTGCTGTTATTCAGATCAAGACATGAGGATGATGATGCTAGAAATTACTTTGCTGTCCACACACACACACACACACACACACACACTCATGTCTTTCTAATATTTACAGCATGACTGATTTGCGATAGACTGATTGTAAGAAATGTAATTACCAGGACACAATGGCCACACAGCACAGTGTTTTTTCTCTCTCGCATTTGCTGACAGGACACACACACACACACACACTCGTCAGAGGTTGCGGTGTGTGCTGTTATATTGGGCAGAGAGTAAATGAGCTGCAGTGAACTCGTGTGATGTTTTGACACTTGCGAAGAAGAAGAGAAAAAAACAGGGATGATAAAACAACACAAAGGAAGGCATTATGAATTTTATTAATGATGGTGGGACAGTATGCAAAACATCAAAGGTCCACGCGAGAGATTAATGACCCTCAGCTAGACTGTTTAATTACTGCCGGCTAATTAGATTCTTGACCAAATTTTTAATATCTGCATTCGCCTCCAACACCACGGCGAGAATCCACCATTTATCAATCTCTCAGAAAACGCTGGAGTGGGCGGCATTTAGCGGACGCTGAATTAAACACACGCCGAGTCTGCCGTATTTTAAATAAATAAAATAAGATTAAATTAAATTAAGTACTGCCATTATTTTTTGTCATTTCAGACTATAAGAGTACAGATTTTTTGTGTGTTTAGTTTTACTTGTTTATATTTATTTTAATAATAGTAATAATGATAAATAAAATAATTAATAATAAATAAAAATATAATAATAAATAAATACATTTATATTAATAATTTAAGTAATAATTATAACAATTATATTATTTTAATTAATAATTTAAATAATTAATTAATACTTTTAATATTAATAATACATAAATTAAATAAATAAATAAATAAATAAATAAATAAATAAATAAATAAATAAATAAATAAATAAATAAATAAATAAATTGCAGACTAATTTCATTGGCCAACTTCAGACATGCCCTCTGACAAGCATTGACACTGAAGCCACATGTGAATCGGGCTTAAGAGTACATTTTTTTGTGTGTTTAGTTTTACTTATTTATATTTATTTTAATAATAATCATAATAAATAAAGTAAATAATTAATAATAAATGGATGACACAGTGGCGCAGTTGGTAGTGCTGTCACCTCACATCAAGAAGGTCGTTGATTTGAGCCCCGGCTGGGTCAGTTGGCATTTCTGTGTGGAGTTTGCATGTTCTCCCTGAGTTTGCGTGGGTTTCCTCCGGGTTCTCCAGTTTCCCCCACAGTCCATACACATGCGGTACAGGTGAATTAGGTTGGCTAAGTTGTACGTAGTGAATGTCTGTGAATGGGAGTGTATGGATGTTTCCCAGAGATGAGTTGCAGCTGGAAGGGCATCCGTTGTGTAAAACACATGCTGGACAAGTTTACGGTTCATTCCGCTGTGGTGACCCCAGATTAATAAAGGGACTGAGCCGAAAAGAAAATGAATGAATGAATTAATAATAAATAAATATAATTTAATTAATTAATTAATCATCAATAAAAAAATTTAATATTTAAAGTATTGTAATTTTTGTGATTTCAGACTCCAAGAGTTTTGTTATATTTCTTATATTTATTTTAATAATAATTCTAATAAAAATAATTAAATTGTTAATAATAAATAAAAACAAGAAACAAATTAAATCAAATACTTTAATAATAAATAAGATAAGATTAAATTTAATTAATTAAATTATTTAAAATATTGTCATTTTTGTAGTTGTAGACCAGTGGTTCCCAACCTTTTTCTCTGGGGCCCCCCCCCATGAACAAATACAAACATTGGAGCCCCCCCACCATATAAATACACACGCACACACATATATGTGCCGTATATATATATATATATATATATATATATATATATATATATATATATATATATATATATATATTTACTGTATGTGTGTGTTTATGTGTATTTAGATAGGCTTTGTCTTATCTTTTCTTGGCTTTTCTTCGCCTCTGAAGAATCATTGCATTGACGTTTCTCTACCATTTTTGTTTTGATTTTGCCTTTACGAGAAGTTGGACAAGCACATTGCGCAAGTGAGCAAAATGTAAAAAATAATTTAAAGTTATTTATTTTAATTATTTTTACTATTATGTTGGAATTTTAAGCATGTGTGTTGATTTTTTTTTTTTTTTGGTACTTAAAAATACATATATAATAGTAGGGCTGATTTTGGGAAAAATCATAATCACAATTACTTTGGTCATAATTGTAATCACAATTATTCAAAACGATTATCAGTTAAAGTCAAAATTATTAGCGCTCCTGAGAATTTTTTTTTTTTTATAAATATTTCCCAAATTATGTTTAACAGAACAAGGAATTTAACAGTATTTTCTCTAATATTTTTTTTTCTTCTAGGCTTATTTGTTTTATTTTAGCTAGAATAAAAGCAGGTTTAAATATTTTGAAACCTATTTTAAGGTCAATATTATTAGCCCCCTTAAGCAATATATATTTTTGATTGTCTGCAGAAGAAACTACTGTTATACAATGACTTGCCTAATTACCCTAATTAAGCCTTTGAATTGCACTTTAATTTGAATGCTTGTATTTTGAAAAAAATATCTAGTAAAATATTATGTGCTGTCATCATAGCAAAGATAAAAGAAATCAGTAATTAGACATGAGATATCAAAACTATTATGTTCAGAAATAAGTTTAAAAAAAACTTCTTTCCATTAAACAGAAATTGGGCAGGAAAAGGGTTGCTAATATTCAGGAGGGCTAATAATTCTGACTCAAGTGTATACACACAGTTATTTTCCACCCTGCAAAGGAAAGAGAAATAAATACAATAGAATAAAAATATAAAACAAACTGTGCATTAAGCATCTCCACTGTAAGAAAAACACTTTAGCTACAAAAATCCTTCAGTCAAGAGCAGAGAAACATTTTCTCCTTGTTTGATTAATCATAAAAACAGGCGGCAGCAGGAATATTTTGCGCTTTCTCTTTAATGGTTTCTCTTTCACGTCTTTTAAACGTCAACTCGTTTGTTTATTACACAAATGAGGGTTAATATAAATAATCACTAAACACCGCGTTTTGACACCTATTTGACCATTAAAGCGCTCACGTTAAGATGACTTTAGATGTCTGCGCTCCTCTGCTCGTCAGTGTGCGAATGCTGACCGGCCGCATGCTTCTGACTGCGTGTGCGTGTAGCACACACACATAGGCACGCGGTCTTTCGCAACACGTGTACAACTGGAAAGGGGGCGGTACATGATGGATATAATCGTTTATCTTGATTAATGCTTTTTTATAATTGTTTGAAATCGAAATCGCATTTTGGATTAATTGTACAGCCCTATATAATAGTGGAGCATTTTTATGCCTTTTTCTACCTCAACACTTATCCTCTCCCGCGCCCCCCTTGTGAACTCTGGCGCCCCCCTTAGGGGGGCGCGGACCCCAGGTTGGGAACCACTGTTGTAGACTATGAGTACAGATTTTTTAGTGTGTTTTGTTTTGCTTATTTTTTTATAATAACATTAATAATAAATTAAGTTATTAATAATAAATAAAAATAATAAACTAATTAAATGACAAAGATACAATATTTTAAAAATAGTAACAATAATAATACAGTAATTAATAATAAAATAATAAAAAATAAATAAAAAATAATTAAAAATAATTAAAGTAAATGTATTAAATAAAATCATCAAAGTATTGTTATTTTGTAGTTTTAGTTTAGTGTTATATTTATTTTGACATTAATAATAATAAATCTAATTCATTATAATAAATAAAAAATAATAAACAAGTTAAATTAGATCAAATACAATGTTTTATTTGTAATAATACTAATAATAAAATCTGATACAATCTGGTTAGAAAACACTTGAATGGGTGGCCTTTACCGAACGCTGAATTAAATCCACACCAAGTCTGCATTTACACAATCTTATTAGGCTTAAACTTAAAAATAAAGCATGATCATTAATGCGCTCCACTGGCTGTAGTAAAATAGATCTCTTTCAGATCTACAGTATTTAAATCCTTGACATTTTTGTGATTTCAGATTTTCAGATTTGTTTAGTGTGTGTGTGTCTATAATGTCATAAATTAAAAATGTAAAAGTAAGCTGTAAAGAAGAATATGAGTGTATGGTTGAAGTGGACAGAAGCCACAGCTCCATCTACTGTCATTTTACTGATCTTTATAAGACATGCTGAATATTCAGACAGTGTCAGCAAGGCAGTGCTTTCTTTTACTATAAAAACTCATTTTTCCTCTGACTGTTGACAACTGGATGTGAAATGCAATGAGCTTTCATTTGGAAAAAAAGATGGTTTCCAATACATGGCTTTTACTGAGACCCATTAAGAGTCATTTTGTCTTAGTATGTGAGTAGCCTTAGGGGTTTTTAATTGCAGAGTGAATTTAACTATAAATATCTGCAGATTATATGTTTAAGATTTTTGTTTGCTGATGTACATGTGTGCATTGAACATGGGTTCATTTTAAATGTGATCAATCCAACATACATTTTATACATAATTGACACTAACTATGCTGTTTATTCATTTATTTATTTTTAATTTTATATTTATTTATTTATTTATTTATTTGATGTATTTATTTTTTTTACATATTTATTTTCTTTTTACTTATTTATTTATTTATTTATTTATTTATGTATTTATTTATTTTATTTATTTATTTTATATTTATTTATTTATTGTAGTTTATTTTCGATTTATTTATTTATTTTCTATTTATTTATTTTATTTATTTATTTTTATTTTTTATTTTCTATTTACTTATTTTTATTAATGCAAGTACTTTCTATTTATTTTATTTCTATTTTAATTTATTTTCTATTTGTTTATACGATTTATTTTTGTGAGTGATTGTGATTTATTTACTATTTATTTTTCTATTTGTTTATTTTTATTTATTTTTACTTTATTTTACGTTTTCTGTTCATTTATTTCTATTTATTTTTTATTTATTTATTTATTTTGTGTGTGTAATTGCAATTTCCTTTTGTTTATGGAAGTTTTTGCTTTGCATTAACTTGCTAAAAACATTACATTTAAGACATATTGTCCACAAATGGACACAAAATGTTTAAATAAAATTTATTAAAAGTAAACAGATCCCTACCTCAATAAGTAAATAGGTGAAAAAACAACAAAACATTTAAAAAACATTTAGAAAAGGAAATAAAAGATAGTTTTGTCACTTTGATTTTGCTCGTTTTCTAGCATAACTTAAATAATTGTGTTTATAAATTTTAAGACAAAACATCACAGCACTTTTTTCTAAAAAAAAATATTTTGGTGTTTTTTAACCCTTTAAAAGGCGTTGCAACTGCCTGGTTAATCTATTGTTCTTAGGTTATAATTAAAACAAGAAACAACAACAACAAAACTCAATGTATAGTGTCAGGAACACAAAATAATCAAAGAAATTGGTCAAATAATAATAGTAATACAACAACAACAATAATAATAGTAATAATAATAATAGTAATAATAAGCATCATCAATAAGCATTTCTTTCGGGTTAGTCCCTTATTTATCAGGTGTTGCCACACTGTAATGAACCGCCAACTATTCCAGCATATATTTTACACAGCAGATGCCCTTCCAGCTGCAACCTACTGCTGGAAAACATAAATTCACACTCATTCACACACACACACACACACACACACACACACACACACACACTCATACACTACGGCCAGCTTAGTTCATCAGTTCCCTATAGCGCATGTGTTTGGACTGTGGAAGAAGCCGGAGCACCCAGAGAAAACCCACGTCAACTCAGGGAGAACATGCAAACTCCACACAGAAATGCCAGCCCAGGCTCCAGCCACTGACCTTCTTGCAGTCAGGCCACAGAGCTAACCACTGAGCCACTGTGCTGCCCATTCATCATAAATAAATACATAGAATACATACATGCATATGAATAAACAAACTAGAGTAATAAATGAATTCTGTTTACAGTGGGTTAAAGTGTTTGACCAGGACATTCTTTCACGAGTTTACCTCTTCTGATCAACATGACAACTAAAGGCATTTCTAGAGAAAATAATAAATGCCGTCTGAATAGATTTCAGTGTGTCATAGCTGAGATATGTAAGTGCTGCTTCCCCTCAAATCGGCATTCTTGCGTGTTCTGCTAAGTGTGTGTGTGTGTGTGTGTGTGTGTGTGTGTGTGTGTGTGTGTGTGTGTGTGTGTGTGTGTGTGTGTGTGTGTGTGTGTGTGGATGAGTTTCTCCCCGCTGTGCTTTTGTTCACACCAGTGAAATGAATTGTCTCCCCACAGGACTCAGAAACTCAAAAACACAACAGCGGCGCTCTCTAAATGAACTAGAGTGAGTGTGACACGGCTTTCATTCACACACAATACTTCCCCCATCAAAGGCAAGAGGCGCAAGTATTATTTTAACAATTTAAAACAATTAAATCTGTCAAAATAAGCTGTGAATGCACTGCAGAACACACTTAATTACTGCTTTTCCTCCCCGATGGAGCTTTCGCTAAAGACAACAGATAATGCATTTGTAAGACCACTGTAAGTGAAACACAAGAGAACCATCTGCAGTGTGTGTGTGTGTGTGTGTGTGTGTGTGTGTGTGTGTGTGTGTGTGTGTGTGTGTGTGTGTGTGTGTGTCGCAGGATTCTTCCTCGCAGCTACGACTGCTGTTCTTCTTTTGTCATGCAAGAAAACAAAGTCCAACTCATCCAGCCTCACATAATACTGATTTCATATGAGTGCTTGAGTGTGTATGTGTGTGTGTGTGTGTATGTCTTGTAATCCTTACATTGGAATGTCCCCACAAGTATAGGAGAACCAGTTAAATTTTAATGAAGTCCCCATAAAGATAGCTGTACAAGTGTGTGTGTCCCTTGTATTCCTCACATAATGGTGACCAAATGTTCCCACAAGTATAACAGCACCAGTCCCCATAAAGAAAGCTGTAAAAGTGTGTGTGTGTGTGTGTGTGTGTGTGTGTGTGTGTGTGTGTTTGTATTCGTGTATGTGTCATGTATTTCTTACATTGTTGGGACCAAATGTCCCCACAAGTATAGTAGAACTAGTTCATTTTTAGTAAAGATACTTGCTACGTACAGGTGTGTGTGTGTGTGTGTACCTTGTATTCCTTTACGTTGAGGGAACCAGATGTCCCCAGAAGTATAGCAGAAACACTTACATTTAAATATAAGTCCCCAATATAAGACAATATAATATTAAGTCCCCATAAATATAGTGTGTGTATGTTTGTGTGGGAGTGTTTGTGTGTGTTTGCGTGTGTGTATAGCTTGTATTCGTTACATTATGGGTACCGAATATCCCCACAAGAATAGCAGAACCAGTTAATTTTCAAGTCCCCAAAAAGATAGCTGTACAAGCGTGTGTGTGTGTGTGTTCCTTACGTTGTGAGGACCATATGTCCCCACATATATAGCAGAAACAGTTAAATTTAAATTTCAATAAATCATCATAAAGATAGTTAACAAGTGTGTGTGGGTTTGTGAGGTTGTGTGTAAATTGTATTCATCACGTTGTGGGGACCAAATGTCCCCAAAAGTATAGCCGAACCAGTTACATTTTAATACAGTCCCCATAAAGATAGGTGTACAAGTGTGTGTGTGTGTGTGTGTGTGTCATGTATTCCTTACATTGTAGGGACCAAATGTCTCCACAAGTATAGCAAAACCAATTATTTTTTTTATAATTTTTTTTTATTAAAGTCCCCAAAAAGATAGCTGTACAAGCGTATGAATGTTTGTGTGTGTGTGTCATGTATTCCTTACATGTCCCCACAAGTACAGCAGGACCAGTTCATTTTCAGTAAAGTCCCCATAAAGATAGCTGTACAAGTGTGTGCGTTTGTGTGTGTATGTGTGTGTGTTGTGTATTCCTTACATTGTGGGGACCAAATGTGCCCACGGATATAGCAGAGCCAGTTCATTTTAGCAAATTCCTTGTGAAGGTATCTGTACAAATGTGTGTGTGCGTCATGTATTTCTTACATTCTGGGGACAAGTTCACATAATACATATTCCTTATGAGTGCTTTACTATCTGTGTCTTGTACTTCTTATGTTGGAATGTCCCCACAAGTATAACAAAACCAGCACGCTTTCAGTTAAATCCTAGTAAAGATAGCTGTACAAGTGTGTGTGTGTTTGTGTGTGTGTGTGTGTGTGCATGTGTCTTGTGTTCCTTACATTGTGGGGACCCAATGTTTCCACAATTTGGACTTTGTGGGGATTTTTTTTTTTTGTCTCCATTAGGACAATAGCTCATAAATCACACTTAATTATGTATTTTGAGAATGTGAAAATGCAGATTGTTTTCTGTGAGGTTTGGATTTGGGAAAGAGGACAGAATATACAGTATAAACATCATTCTGTCTATGGGACGTCCCCATAAATATAGCTGTACAAGTGTACGTGTGTTTGTGATTAAATCAAATACTTGACCCAAATCCTTTAATATGTAATAGTTGCATTGTTTGTTTGTTTGTTTGTTGCTGATGATTATTGGTAAGTGTGTAACAGGCTCTCATATATTGTGTAGAGCGTCGTGTTAAATATGCAGGACTCCATCTGCAGGGGTCCTGGGGGGCTGCTCTTGCTCTGTGTTTCATCTGAGACTTTACAATCACATTAATTAGAATTAATAACTATAACGAGAAAGTAGAATCACTGCAACTTAAAGCACATCAAATGCTCAAGTCCAAACCTTCCTCCAGGGTCAATAGTACAATACAATATTTATACAATATTGCATGTCAATATTATTAGCCCCTTCAGCAATATTTGTTTTGATTGTCTCCAGAACAAACCACTGTTATACAAGACTTGCCTAATTACTCTAACTTTACCCTAATTAACCTAGTTAAGCCTTTAAATCTCACTTTAAGCTGAATGAAAGGGTATTGTGCTGCCATCATGATTATTAGAAATTAGTTAATAAATCTGTCATGTTTAGAAATTAGGGGAACATTTAACAGGGGACAGCGCGGTGGGTAGCACTGTCACTTCACAGCAGGAAGGTCCCTGCTTCGAGCCTTGACTGGGTCAGTTGGCATTTCTGTGTGGAGTTTGCATGTTCTCCCTTTGTTGGCGTGGGTTTCCTCCGGGTGCTCCGGTTTCCCCCAAAGTCCAAACACATGCGCTAGGGGAACGCGCATGTGTTGGTGTTGGGTTGCAGCTGGTGTTGGGTTGCAGCTGGAAGGGCATCCGCTGCATAAAAAATATGATGGATAGGTTGGAAGTTCATTCCACGGTGGCGACCGCTGATTAATAAAGGGACTAAGCTGAAAAGAAAATGAATGAATGAAAGAATAAATGTTGGCAACAACACAGCGTTTAATAGACGAACAGTCTTATACATACACCACGTTTAACTATAATAACTGGCGATTAAACTCAAAGTGTGATTTAATATGTGACTGAAATGTTTACATCTGTCAAAAATGACTGAATTCTCCTCACAAGCATGAACATTTTTGGATGTTTCAGTGTGTGTGTGTGTGTGTGTGTGTGTGAACGAGGGTGTATGGGTGTTTCCAAGTGATGGGTTGCAGGTGGAAGGGCATTCGCTGTGTAAAACAAATGCTGGATAAGTTGGCGGTTCATTCCGCTGTGGCGACCCCTGATTAACAAAGGGACTAAGATGAAAAAAAATGTATGAATGAATGAACATTTAACAGGAGGGTTAATAATTCTGAACCATGTACTTAACACCTTACCTTTACTCATTTTTATTGTACTGTAATAACATTTGTAAAGCTGCTTTTGGCCAGCGGAGAAATTAAAATGTTCGTGCCCAACTGAGTCTGGTTCTCTCAAGGTTTTTTTTTTCTTCACTCCCATCAGGTGAAGTTTTTTTTCCCTCTCCGCTGTCGCCACTGGCTCCCATTGTTCAGGATTGGTAGAGCTACGCATCGATGAATTTGCTCTTCAGTGTTTGAACTCTCAGTAATGATTAAATCACACTGAACTGAGCTAAACTGAACTGAACTGAACTTAAACACTAAAACCTGAACCACACTGTTCCAGTTACTATGACTATTTATGTAAAGCTGCTTTGACACGATCTACATTGTAAAAGCGCTATACAAATAAAGCTGAATTGAATTGAATTTTGGAATGATAATTATTGTCAAGAGTACTGTACAAATCAACTTGAACTGAATTGAATCTAGTTAGTAATTTAGCATTAGACATAATCTGCTGACATGCTTTGCATTTGCATTTTTTAACATTGTATATAATCTGTGGACTTTGGAAGTATAGTAACTAAAATGTCCATTTATTCATTCATTCGTTCATTCATTTTAATTTCAGCTTAGTCTCTTTATTAATCCAGGGTTGCCACAGTGGAATGAACCGCCGTAACTAAAATGTAACAAAATAAAATAACGACTTTTTTACTTTTTTATTTAAGTTTGACAGTGCAAATGCAATTGGAATCACTTGTCTGGAAACTCATAATATTTTAGACAAAAAATATTACTTTACAAACTGTATTGTGCATCAACCATTAAAACATTTGCGTATTATTCAGTAATACTGCTGAAAGGCGCACTGTAAAAAATGGCCGTGATTTCAACGGTAAAAAACTGTAAAAATGCTACAGTACAAATCCGTAACCTGGTTAACGGATATGTTTCCTTAATATATACTGCGAATAACCGTAAATTGACTTTCCCAGAATTCCCTGCATGGCACATCACTTTTTATGCATTTTGTTGACACTAATATGGATCTTTTTAGTTGTTTCCCCAATCAGTTATGTACATTAGAGATTTATGTTACAGCTAATGTTGATAAACAATGTTTATTTCATGACTTTAATTTTATGCGTGTTACCATACTGGTGTTCAGTAGCTGTGTGGATGACATTGAGCACCTTCTATATGCTGAGACTCTTTACTGCTTGTGGGAAGAGTTGATTGTGATGAGCTTTGGCTCATTATGTAACCTCCTCATCACCACCTGCATGTAGGTGTGCTAACGTGTCTAACTGTGTAACAAAAGATGTGTAGATGTTGATCATTCAAAATACAGACATATTACCTCTATAAATTAATAAAATACGGTAATTTACCGTAAAAATGAAAAATTACTTTTACGGTTTATACCGTGTTTTAAACGGTTTAGTACTGGCAACCACAGCTGCCGTTTTTATACCGTAAATTTTACGAATTTATTTTTTACAGTACATATTAAAAACTGAATAAATATACCGCGGGGAAAGTCTCAGAAAACATTTTTGTAAAAGTGCTGTTGTCTTGAATTTCCCCTGGATGTTGGTAGCAAAGAAAGAAATCCTTATATGCAAAGAAAACAAATGTAATTGGTTAACAAATTAAGTTATGTATAATAACATGACATGACGCAGGGAAAAAGTATTGAACACATGAAGAAAGGAAGGTGTAGAAAGCCCAGACAGCAGCTGAAATCTCTCAGTAGTTCTTCAGCAAGCCTCTGCCCTTCCTCAGTGTAATTGAATATCATCTGCTTCAGTCCAACATCTGCATTAGCAGGAGGATGAAGATTAACCCAGAGCGGACATTTCAACAAGGCAAGAATCCAAAACACAGCCAAGGAGACTCTCAGATGCTTTCAGAGGAAGAAGATCAAGCTGTAGAATGGCCCAGCCAATCACCTGATCTGAATCCAATAGAAAATACAGAATAAAGCTCAGAGTTAATAGACGAGTCCCACAGAAGCATCCAGATTTGTACACTCTGTTGAAGTCTGTGAGAAACTCACACCTGAGCAACACACATGTACATTTTTTGAAGTAACTTACATAACATGGGTGGCACGGTGGCTAAGTGGTTAGCACTGTCACTTCACAGCAAGAAGGTTGCTGGTTCGAGTCCCAGCTGGGTCAGTTGTCAATTCTGTGTGGAGTTTGCATGTTCTCCCTGTGTGTTCCTCACAGTCCTAACATATGCACTATAGGGCAATTGATGAGCTAAACTGGTCGTGGTGTATGAGTGTGTGTGTGTGTGTGTGTGTGTGTGTGTGTGTGTGTGTGTGTGTGTGTGTGTGTGTGTGTGTGTAAATGAGTGTTTATGGGTGTTTCCTAGTACCAGGTTGCAGCTGGAAGGGCATCTGCTGGATAAGTTGATGGTTCAATCGTACACAAGTACCATTGGCACAATTAGATCACCATTACAACCATCATCAATACACAATAACCCCATCACAACACACACGTTACATAAAATACACAACTCTACAGCATCACACAATCAATCGCCATGAAAACAAATCAAAGCAAACGAGAAATCAGAGAGGAATACGGTGATCCAGAGCCTTTTTTATGTTTATTACTGTTATTTGTTTAACCATTCGCCTTACTGGAAAGCCTCAGGAGCTGCTATTTGTCAGACTGATTGTTATTATATATTTTTGAGCTTCTGTCCATCTTTTGTTCCTCAATTTATCCATTTAAGATGGAGCAGATCCTGAAAAGCGTCTCTTGTGAAGTGAAAAGGCTTTCGGTGCCTGTGGTGATTCCTGTGTAGTTTATCAGACGGAAGCAAAGATTGACTCCGTCTGCCACGGACGCATTCGTGATAATAAATAAATATGTTGTCCATCTTAAGTGCTGCTTATTGCGTTTCTTCGGAGCCAAATATGATTTTTTTTCCTCCTTATGTCTGAAGCGCGGATCAGAAATGGACTCTGTTAACTCAGAAGCGCTGATCTCAATCACGTGTGATTACATCTGCGCCGTCCATACATCCATCTGCCCATCTCCTGCTCTATCTGTCTCATAGCACACACACACACTCAGAAACACACACTTACGGGAAAAAGAGGGAAAAATGCACTTTAAGCTAGATAGGAAGTAAACGTAATCATCAAAATGTCATTTTGAGTTTAGTGGAAGTTACTTTAGTTCATGCAGATGCTGTTTTTCTGTTTCTGTTCTGTGTGTGTGTCAGTTTCTTGTGAGTCCCCACAAGTATAGTAAAACCAGTAGATTTTGACGTTATGGAACTTTGGTTCCTATAAGGAAAATAGCTGATAAATCAGACAGAAAGA
Source organism: Danio rerio (assembly GCF_052040795.2). Lineage (NCBI taxonomy): Eukaryota > Metazoa > Chordata > Actinopteri > Cypriniformes > Danionidae > Danio > Danio rerio. The sequence continues at coordinate 1,633,790 of NC_141026.1, forward strand.
AGTATTTTGAAAATGTAAAAATGCAGAAATGTGTGTGTGTTTCTTATAAGGACCAGATGTCCCCACGAGTATAGTAAAACCAGTCAATTTTGAATATGTGAAGACTTTTTTGTTTTTATAAGGAAAAACACTTATAAACTCCACAGAAAGAAGTATTTTGAAAATGTACAAATGCAGAAATGCCTCCATGTGTGTCTATGTGTGTTTGTGTACCTTGTATTCCTTATGTTCTGGGGACCAAATGCCCCCACAAGAATAGCACAACCAGTTCATTTTGACCTTGTGGGGACTTTTTGTCTGTGTGCATTTGTGTAGGATACTTGTGAGGACCAAATGTCCCCACAAGTAAAGTAAAACCAGTAGATTTTAACTTGTGAAGACTTTTTTGTCCCCATAAGGAAAATGGCTTATAGAACTAAACAGAATGAAGTATTTTCATGTGTGTTCCTTATGATGACCAGATGTCCCCACCAGTAAAGTAAAACAAGGTTTTTTGACTTTTTTGTTTTTCTACTGGAATTTGCTCATAAATTCCACAGAAAGAAGTAATTTCAAAGTATCCAAATGCATGTGTGTGTGCGTGTGTGTGTGTGTGCACGTGTATGTGCGTGTGTGGTGCATGTGTGTATGTATGTGCGTGTGTGGGTGCGTGTGTGTGTGTGTATATATTTTGTATTCTTCATGTTGTGGAGACCAAAGTCCCTAGAAGTATAGTAGAACCAGTTAATTTTGACCTTGTGGGGACTTTTCGTCTCCATGTGTTTATGTTTCTTGTATTCCTTATGTTCTGCGGACCAAATGACCCCACAAGAATAGCACAACCAGTTAATTTTGATCTTGTGGGAACTTTTTTGTTTTCATGAGGAAAAAACGCTCATAAATTCCACAGAAAGAAGTATTTTGAAAGTGTACAAATGCAGAAATGTTTGTGTGTGTATGTACCTTGTATTACTTATGTTGTGGGGACCAAATGCCCCTATAAGTATAGCAGAACCAGTTAATTTTGACCTTGTGGAGACATTTTTATCTCCTTGTATGTATGTACCTTGTATTCCTTATGTTCTGGGGACCAAATGACCACACAAGAATAGCACAACTGGTTAATTTTGACCTTGTGGGGACTTTTTTTATCTCAATGTGTGTATGTTCCTTGTATTCCACTCGTTCTGGGGACCTAATGACCCCACAAAAATAAGCCAACCAGTTAATTTTGACCTTGTGGGGACTTTTTAGTCTAGTGTGTAGTCCATGTCTCTTAAATAAGCAGTAACTAAGCAATTTAAAACTGTAAGTAAGTGTAAAATATTATGTTAATCTGCATGTCTTAGAGAATCAGTAGTATATTATCTCCATAGTTAAAAGTTCAAATGTTAATTTAATTTGTGGAGCATCAGTTCAGAGCATTGTTCAATTAGCTAATCTAAAAATCTAACAATTATCATTTTGATCAGTTGTTTGGGAGGCAAATCTTTCATATTATGTGAATCATGAATCATTCTAGGAATAAATTTAATTTATTCAAACAATTAATTAAACAGAATTTAACAGAAAAAAAAACAGAATTTAACAGGAAAATTAAACAGCCCACATTTCACAAAAATGTTCTCTTGAACTTTATTTCCATTGGAGAGAGTCATTAAAATTAAATGTATAAGAGTTCCCAAATAAATGTTTCTTTAGTATCAGATCACAGTAGAATGATTTCAGCTTTGGATCACATGAATCAATGAATATAACAATAGCTTAAATTTGTTGTTGTTTTGTTTGTGTGTTTTATGATCGCATAAATGCAAAGTTACCAGCCCTAAACCTTTGCATTCAGTGGTGCGCTTCATATACAATCTGCTCGTCTTGTATGCATGTTTTCTTCATAAGCCCTTATGAGAGATGTGTGTTTGATGATAAAATAACAAGTCTTCCAGTTTAATGGCTCTATTCCTCTGCTGGTCCTGAGACAGCGGATGGGATCGGGGCGGGTGTGGGTCGCGCTCATGATTAATGTGTAACGGGCGTTTCTGCGCTGTCATGCGTGACCGTGCGAGGTGTCTGCTGTCCGCTTCATAATGAGAATAAGGCAGGTAATTGTCACGGTGTTTGAGGAGTCATCTTTTATCAAACGGGCAATTCATCTTCCGGCCGTAAAGAATAAAACAGGTACATTGATTTATTGCCGACTCCAAGAGACCCCATCACTCAGCTCTCTTTATGAAAATCAAGGTGTTTGTTTAAACAACCCCGAGGAGGAAAGCACACCCACATGAAAACAATAATACTATAGTCATTTATAGTAAGAACTGTTGAACAATACTGTATTAAATTACTTGAGTTTATCAGTTGTGGCGATTCTACAGTTGCTATGGTAACACAACAACTAGTGTAGTTGATCTGTTACGGTCATTCTATAGTTGCCATGGTAACACAACAACTATTGTAATTGATCTGTTGTGGTAATTCAATAGTTGCTATGGTAACAACAACTGTTTCCATTGATCTGTCTTGGTGATTTTATAGTTGCTATGGTTAAACAACAACTATTGTACTTGATCTGTTGTGACTGTTTTGTTGCTATGGTAACACAACAACTATTTTAATTGATCTGTTGTGCTAATTCAACAGTTGCTATGGTAACAACAACTATTGTGATTTATCTGTTGTGGTGATTTTAGAGTTGTTATGGCAACACAACAACTATTGTAATCGATTTGTTGCGGTGATTCTGTAGTTGCTATGGTTACACAACAACTGTCGTATTGATCGGTATTGAAGATTTTGTAGTGGCTATGGTAACACAACAACTATTGTAATTGACCAGTTGTTGTGGTTCTGTTGTTGCTATGGTAACACAACAACTATTGCCTTGATCTGTCTTGGTGATTTTGTAGTTGCTATGGTAACACAACAACTATGGTAATTGAACTGTTGTGGTGATTCTAAAGGTGCTATGGTAACAGAACAACTATAGTAATTGATGTGTTGTGGTGTTTCTATAGTTGCTATGGTAACACAACCACTATTGTATCGTTCTGTTTTGATTCTATAGTTGCCATGGTAACACAACAACCGTTGTAATCGAACTGTTGTGGTGCTTCTGTTGTTGTTGCTATGATAACACAATAACTAAAGTAATTAATCTGTTTTCGTGACTACGGTTGCTATGGTAACACAACAACTATTGTAATTTATCTGTTGTTGTGATTCTTTTGTTGCTATGGTAACACAACAACTATCGTATTGATCTGTATTGGTGATTTCATAGTTGCTACGGTAACACAAAAACTATTGTGATCTAGCTGTCGTTGTGATTCTATAGTTGCTATGGTAACACAACAACTATTGTAATTGATCTGTTGTGCTAATTCAACAGTTGCTATGGTAACAACAACTATTGTGATTGATCTGTTGTGGTGATTTTAGAGTTGTTATGGCAAAACAACAACTATTGTAATCGATTTGTTGCGGTGATTCTGTAGTTGCTATGGTTACACAACAACTGTCGTATTGATCAGTATTGGAGATTTTGTAGTTGCTATGGTAACACAACAACTATTTTAATTGACCTGTTGTTGTGGTTTTATTGTTGCTATGGTAACACAACAACTATTGCCTTGATCTGTCTTGGTGATTCTTTAGTTGCTATGGTAACACAACCACTATTGTATCGTTCTGTTTTGATTCTATAGTTGCCATGGTAACACAACAACTGTTGTAATCGAACTGTTGTGGTGCTTCTGTTGTTGTTGCTATGATAACACAATAACTAAAGTAATTAATCTGCTTGCGTTACTTTACGGTTGCTATGGTAACACAACAACTATTGTAATTGATCTGTTGTTGTGATTCTTTTGTTTCTATGGTAACACAACAACTATCGTATTGATCTGTCTTGGTGATTTTATAGTTGCTACAGTAACACAAAAACTATTGTAATCTATCTGTCGTTGTGATTCTATAGTTGCTATGGTAACACAACAACTATTGTAATTGGTTTGTTGTGATTCTATTGTTGCTGCTATGGTAACACAATAACTAGTAAAAAAAACAATCAAATTTCAACAAAATGTTAAATATTTTTTGGTTTCTGCTAATTTTTACTCCTTTAAAAATGTATTTAATGTTTTCCCATTACATATTAAATTGGCATACGCATTTTTGGACTGTTGTCATAAACTGTTTTGTTAGATTAGCTCCAGATTAGGCTAATTTAATGTATATCCACAAACATAACACTGTAAAGCTTCCTGTAGAAAATATCAATTTACAAGAGGCTTGTGAGGACTGTACTCATATATCCTGAGCACTGTAAACTATAATACACTTTGCTGTAGTATGATTCAATAACACTATAGTGTTCACTATATGAGCTGCTATAGCATTCATCGCTCTCAGAAAATGGCTTAATATTTCATCAGAAGCTGACAATAGAAATGAGAGAGCGCTACGGCCTCCCACTACATTATTGTGATGTATTTTACATGTGACATGTGGTACTGGCAGAGATCACTGAGTGTTTTTCTCCGTTACAAAGGAGCATAAAAAGTTTGTGTTGGTCCCCCGGGGGTCTGGAATCTAAACAGCACCTGTGAGAGCAGATGGGGATGGGGAATGAATGCGGTACGGCGAGACCTGCTGAGAGAGAAACGGCCGCTGTTGTTGATCCGCTCACGATGCGTTTAGGAAAGAGTCGCTCTTATTAAACACACACTTGAACTCTCACACAGCAGAGCAGATCTGTCGTTTCTCTCACAGTGATGCATGAGGGGAAAAACAAATGTTCTGTCATCTTTACTGACACATCCCACATGAAAATAGAAAAAAAACAATGGTTATATTTTGAACCATGTTTTAAAGTACTTGAAATATTCGGTTGTGGTGATTATATAGTCGCTATGGTAATTATTATTATTTATTATACTGCAAAACAACCGGTACAACTGCAGTAATAAACAAAGCATACTACAATTGTTATTATAGTTTATCAGTTCACAGTAAAGTATACACTGGAGCATTTATTAACAAAATGTGTATATATACGCTCACCGGCCACTTTATTAAGTACACCTTACTAGTACCGGGTTGGACTCCTTTTGCCATCAGAACTGCCTTAATTAAGATTTGCTCCATATTGATGTGATAGCATCACACAGTTGCTGCAGATTTGTCAGCTGCACATCCATGATGCCAATCTCCTGTTCCACCACATCCCAAAGCTGCTCTATTGGATTGAGATCTGGTGACTGTGGAGGCCATTTGAGTACAGTAAACTCATTGTCATGTTCAAGAAACCAGTCTGAGATGATTGAGCTTTATGACATGCTGCGTTATCCTGCTGGAGGTAGCCATCAGAAGATGGAGACACTGTGCTCATAAAGGGATGGACATGGTCAGCAGCAATACTCAGGTAGGCTGTGGCGTTGACACCATGCTAATGGACTCAAAGTGTGCCAAGAAAATCTCCCCCACACCATTACACCACCACCACCGGCCTGAACCACTGATACAAGGCAGGATGGATCCATGCTTTCATGTTGTTGAGGCCAAATTGTGAGCCGAGCATCTGAATGTGTCAGCAGAAATGGAGACTCATCAGAGCAGCAACGCTTCTCCAATCTTCTATTGTCCAGTTTTGGTGAGTCTATGTGAATTGTAGCCTCAGTTTCCTGTTCTTAGCTGACAGGAGCGGCACCCGGTGTGGTCTTCTGCTGCTGTAGCCCATCCGCCTCAAGGTTGGACGTGTTGTGTGTTCAGAGATGCTCTTCTGCAGAGCTCGGTTGTAACGAGTGATTATTTGAGTTACTGTTGCCTTTCTATCAGCTGGAACCAGTCTGGCCATTCTCCTCTGACCTCTGGCACCAACAAGGCACACAGAACTGCTGTTCACTGGATATTTACTCTTTGTAGGACCATCTTCTGTTAACCCTAGAGATGGTTGTGCGTGAAAATCCCAGTAGATCAGCAGTTTCTGAAATACTCAGAGCAGCCCGTCTGACACCAACAACCATGCCACGTTCAATGTCACTTAAATCCCCTTTCTTCCCCATTCGGATGCTCGCTTTGAACTGCAGCAGATCGTCTTGACCATGTCTACATGCCTAAATGCATCGAGGTGCTGCCATGGCATTATCTGATTAGAAATTTGCGTTAACGAGCAGTTGGTCAGGTGTACCTAATAAAGTGGCCGGTAAGCATATATGTAAATTGCATATCGTTTATGGCCACAAAATTACGTCTAATATATATATTTGTTTTACTGCTTCATGTGTGATTTTATAAGGAATAAAAATGTGTTATGATGTAGGACTGTAAAGCAATTCTCAGAGTCCTCCAAATAAAGTAGAGTTGTGTCCTTTGTGCACTCCTCTCCTGTCTTTAAGCGCCTCTGAGTGCATTTGTTTCATTGGCTGTTTGACTAAGCGGATGTGCTGTGTTCCTGACAGATGAAGAGAGCGAGCGGAGGGCAGTCAGACTCTCCACATCATGACCTCCTGTCACACAACAACCTTTCTGCGCTCATTTTGAGGGACGGTGACCCTCGCGGGACGCAGAGGTCAAAAGGTCAGCAGCGTGTCAATCAAATCATACTCTCTCTCCCTCTTTCTCTCTGTGCCTCCACACTCTTTCCTTGACGTCCTTATGTTCCAGCCATGCTAAACTTTATTCAGCTTGTCAGAGTTAAGAATTGACAAAATGCCTTCTCACCCTCAGTGTCACATTTAATATATACAGTTGAAGGCAGAATGATTCGCCCTCCTGTGATTTTTCTCTTTCAATTATTTCCCAAATGATGTTGAAGAGATTGAGGAGTTTCTCACAGTATTTCCTACACTCTAAAAAATATTGTTTGGACAAAACAAAAAAATTAACGCAACAGTTTGCATTCAAGTTACGACAACATCTAACAAAATGAGGTTCAGACAACAAACTTTATTATGTTAGCCGAATCTTTTCCTCGTAAATCAGAGGGATTTTTACATTGCATAAACTCCGTTTTTTAAGTTGAATACTCAAAAAAATAATTAGTTTTAAACAGTTTTTTAATTAAAATTCACAACAAATCCAGCGTTATGTGCGTAATTGCATGTTTTCAAGTTTAGAACCTCAAATAAATTAAGTAGCTGAAATTGTTTAATTTTTAGGGTTTTTTTTTAGCAAATTTACTGTTCATGCTTGTATGAAATTCATTTAACAACAAAATTTTTGTTTTCCAGTAATTTTATTTTTATTAAACAGATTTTTATTGTTTTACGAAACAAAAACATGTAGTGTTCCATATTATCAGTATAAAAAAACAACAAAGAACATCAGTGTGTGGGAAAATACAAAGCAACTCCATTAGTGTGGACAAATTGAGTTATCAACCCAATTTCTTTGGGTTGCTACAAGTTAAATATTGTTTTAAAGTGATTAACATTTTTGTTTACCTTTAAATTAGCCGAATTTTTAAATTGATGTAATTATCAATATTTTCCTGTTTTGAAGCTTAATAAAATTATTCTGGCAATTTAAAAGTTTTAATCTAATCAGCATTTCAGAATTTTTACAATAATGTATTAAGCTATGTAGTGGTAACAGACCTCTTGAGTAATTTTTTAGAGTGTATAATATTTTTTCCTTCTGGAGAAAGTCTTATTTGTGTTATTTCAGCTAGAATAAAAGCAGTTTTTAATTTTTATTAAAGCATTTTAAGGTCAATATTATTAGCCCCATCTATCAATATTTGTTTTGGATTGTCTCCAGAACACCACTGTTATTCAAATACCGTATAATACACCACTGCATAGTCAAATATTATGTGCTGTCATCATGCCACACATAAAAGTAATCCATTTTTAGAGATTAAAACTATTATGTTCAGAAATGTGTTTAAAAAATCGGTCACACTTTACAATGAGGTTCATTAGTTAATGTTTATTAATGCATTTACTAACATGAACAAACAATGAACAATACATTTACTACTGTATTTGTTCATGTTTGTTAATGTTAGTTAATGAAAATACAGTAGTTCATTGTTAGTTCATGTTAACTCATGGTGCATTAACTAATGTTAACAAGCATGCACTTGGATGTAAATAATGGATTAGTAAATGTTCAATTATGATTAATAAATGCTGTACATGTGTTGTTCATGATTAGTTCATGTTAGTAAATGCATTAACTAATGAACCTTATTGTAAAGTGTTACCAAAAAATCTTTCCATTAAGTGAAGTTTATTGATAAACTAATTTCGAGAGGAGAACATGCTTATGATTGATAGCAGCTGGTTATGAAAGAGCTTGCGTGGGTTTTCTCTGGGTTCCTCGGTTTCCTCCCACCATCCAAACACATACACCATAAGTAAATTGACAACTCCAAAGTAGCATCTTAAGCTCAAACTCCCCTCTTGCCCTTCAAACGGGAGCGAGCCCCGGGCTCGAGGTTATTCTGAGCTCAGGGCTCTCTCCCAGGAAAGAATGCCAAGTATGAACTCTTGAAATAGTGTGACATTTTACACACTTCTTCCTGCAGAGGATGTTTCAGGGCCTGGATATGGATTTTCTTGCACTATAACAAATTACAGATTATTACTGTTACATGTGTACAGATGTTTACCATTGAAATAATTTATATTTTTAATGTCAGTGTTGAGCGTCTGTCAGGTTTCTCTTTTATTCTCCATTGATGATCTGCTAATAGGTGGCTATCCGTGAATGCTGTGTTCAAGAGCTGTGTG
>NC_141026.1:1647500-1660000 GCF_052040795.2 Danio rerio
GCATTAATGTATTAAAATCATTATTCAGAAATGATAAACAGGACTTTTACCTCACTGCTGTTTTCACGTTGTGCTTGTTGAAGTGGGAACATTGGAAAGCCTCTTTAATGTGAAGGAAATTGTGGAAATTTCAATAGTATCTGGATGCAGCCTTCATGATGCAAGCTGAGATTGCATCACTCAGCGATGTAATGTCAGACACAATGCACTCACTGGAGTGTGTGACATCACTGTGACGGGTAGGGTTAGGGGTGTGGTGAGGTGAGCGCATTTAAAAGCATTGGATGCAGCTCAGATTGCACCTCACCGAGTCTGCAGCCAGACCCTTTTCGGAAATTTGGCAAATCTGGTTGTGACCTTTCACACACACACACACACACACACACATCAGAAACTCTGGATAAATGCACTAAGAAATCCATCCTGAATATATGAAGAAAAGCGTATTTCAGCCATTTGAATAGAAATAAACACTAATTTGAGTCACAGATCCTAAGTAAGGAACAGCTTAGTGTGACTTGCATTTAAAAAAGTGAAATTAGTAACTTTTCCATCTGCATTAATGTATTAAAATCATTATTCAGAAATGATAAACAGGACTTTTACCTCACTGCTGTTTTTACTTTGTGCTTGTTGAAGTGGGAACATTGGAAAGCCTCTTTAATGTGAAGGAAATTGTGGAAATTTCAATAGTATCTGGCTGCAGCCTTTATGATGCAAGCTGAGATTGCATCACTCAGAATTGCAATGTCAGACACAATGCACTCAGTGGAGTGTGTGACATCACTGTGACGGGTAGGGTTAGGGGTGTGGTTAGGTGAGCTCATTAAAAAGCATTGGATGCAGCTCAGATTGCACCTCACCAAGTCTGCAGCCAGACCCTTTTCGGAAATTTGGCAAATCTGGTTGTGACCTTTCACACACACACACACACATCAGAAACTCTTGATAAATGCACTAAGAAATCCATCCTGAATATATGAAGAAAAGCGTATTTCAGCCATTTAAATAGAAATTGATTCTAATTTGAGTCTAAAATCTGAAGTACAGTAACAGTTTAATGAGAGTTCACTATAAAAATTAATGACTTAGACTAAAACATGAATTCAGTAACTTATTCATCTGCATTGGTGGATTAAATGCAATATTCAGAAATGATATGCTGAGCTTTTTGCATTTTGTAGAGAATTTAATTTAAAATAAAAAGCCTCAAGAAAAAAAATAAAAGCCTCAAGAAAGTTGTGTAAATTTAGCAAGTCGGGCTATGAAAGCAGCTCATTTTGGACATTTCACACACACTTCAGAAACTAGGAACAAATCCACAAAGAAATCTACAATAAATGATATGTATGCATATTATATATAAATATATAAATATATGCATATGTCTTTCATTTAAATAGAAATAAAATTACAGTACAGTAAGTTTATTGTGACATTGGTCCCACTTTATATTAAGTGTCCTTAACTACTATGTACTTAAATCAAAAAATAAATACAATGTACTTACTGTGTTTATAATGTATTTGAGAACACTTGTGGTGCTCTTGAGTTGGGATAGAGGTTGGGTTATGGACAGGTTTGGTGGTATGGGTAGGTTTAAGGGTGGGTTAAGGTGTAGGGGATGGTCAACAGTGTATTTACAATTGTAATTATAAAAGTTAACTACAGATGTAATTACATACATGTATTTAATCAAGCATAAGTACACAATAAATACATGTATTTACACAATAAGTACATTGTAACAAACTATTAATTCCTGTGTAAGTACATATTAGTTAAGGCCACTTAATATAAAGTGGGACCGTAACATTTAGTCAGTTTAATGTGAAAAAGTGAATTCAGTAACTTTTCCATCTGCATTGGTGGATTAGTCGATAATCAGAAATGATACACAGCACTATTTAGTTTGTGCTTTATAAGTGGGAATATTGGAAAGCCTCTTCAATGGGGAGGAAATTGTGGAAATTTGGTTGTGAAAGCAGCTCCTCATGGACATTGCACACACACTTTGGGAGAAATTCAACAAAAGAAATGTACGCAAAATATTTGAATAAAAGCATATTTCAGTGATTTAAATAGAAATTATTATTAATTTGAGCCAAAAATAAGAAGTACAGTAACAGTTTAATGGTAGTTACATGTAGTTAACGACTTAAAAAGTGAATTCAGTAACTTTTTCATCTGCATTAGTGGATTAGGGAAATTTGGTTGTGAAAGCAACTCCTCCTGGACATTGCACACAGAGTTTAGAAACTCAGGAGAAATTCAATAAGAAATTCATACTAAATAAATGAGGGAAAAGCATATTTCAGTCATTTAAATAAAAATTAACACTAATTTGAGTGACAGATCTGAAGTACAGTAACAGTTTAATGTGACTTAGACTTAAAAAAAAGTGAATTCAGAAACTTTTCCATCTGCATTAATGTATTAAATTCATTAATCTGTACTGCTGATTTTATTTTGTGCTTTTTAAGTGTGAATATTGGAATATTAAAAAGCCTCTTCAATGAGAGGAAATTGTTCACAAATCGAGTTGTGAACTCTCGAGAAATTGACTAAGAAATCCATCTTTAATATATAAAGAAAAGCATATTTCAGCCCTTTAAATATAAATTAATGCAAATTAGATTCACAAATCATAAGTACAGCAACAGTTTAATGTGACAGACTTTAAAAAGGGAATTCAGTAACTTTTCATCTGCAATGGGGAGGAAATTGTTGAAAATTGGCAAGTCTGGTTGTGAAAGCAGCTCCTGGACATTTCACACACACATTTCGGGAGAAATTCAACAAGAAATTCACACTAAATATATGAATGAACTCATATTTTAGTCATTTAAATAGAAATTAATACTAATTTAAGTCTAAAATCTGAAGTACACTAACACTTTAATTGGAGTTAAATATACAATTTTATGACTTAGAGTTTAAAAGGTGGATTCACAAACTTTTCCATCTGCATTGGTGGATTAAATTCATTAATCAGAAATGATACACGGAGATCTCGAGATCTGCCTAAGCTCAAACTCCCCTCTCGCCCTACAACGGGAGGGATTTCCTTCAGTTTAGTCCCTGATTATCAGAAATCACCACTGCAGAATGAACCATTAATTATTCCGGCATATGTTTTGCACAGCGCATGCCCTTCTAGTCGCAACACAGTACTGGGAAACACCCATACACACTCGCATTCACCACAGCCCTCTAATTCCCCTATAGCGCATGTGTTTGGACTGTGGGGGAAACCGGAGCTCCCGGAGGAAACCCATGCCAACACTGGGAGAACATGCAAACTCCACACAGAAACGCCAACTGACCCAGCTGGATCCAGCGACCTTCTTGCTGTAAGACCAGTGCTAGCCAATGTGCCACCCAATATTGGAACAATATAACAAATGATAGTATTTTTTAGGTTGGTCCAAAGCAAATTATACTTTTATCTAAGAGTTAAAAGAGTTTCATGTCTGAACCAAAGATTTGTAGATGTTAAAATGACAGCAATTTTCTTCTTTACAGAAGTTGGTTGAAAGTATTCATTTTGTTAGTGTAGTGAAACACACCTCACGGCCGGCTGAAAGTTTTCTCGAAGTTTTAATCCAGTTTTCTGTCATATGGAGACATCTCTCGCAGTCTGCTGTTGTTCTGTTCTTAAAGCTTCTCTGCGCTGGTGATGATGACACTCCATTAGACACACCATTAACACTGCAAAGTTTGTACTGTATGATGAAGTTTGATGAGCGTTTCACTTCTTCTCCTTCATCTGAGCTGAAATATCCGACTGGTCACGTGTGCGTCGACTCTAAAGGAAAAGCTGATGAGATGGAAAATACTCTTTCTTTTGTTAAATGCGCTTTGGCTTCATAAAAACAAGCTCTTGTCTGTGTTCATCAAGAGATGCAGTGGGGTTTCACTCTTGTTTTCTTCCTAAAATATGCAGACATGAGAATTGATGTTGTTTAAAAGCGTTCCAAAGCGGGATTGCATTCATTCGAGTTTGATTTTAAGTTTAAAAAACACCAAGAAACACCAAGAAATCACTCTAGCACTTTCAATTCAAATGATTTAATTCTAGGTTACATTTATAGTGCATTTTTGCAATTATGTGATATGAAAAGCAAACTTATTTGACATTTAAAAATGTGACCCTTGACCACAAATAAATCAACCCAGGCTCAATCTGATTATGTATCCCTGTATACATTTTTGGAGAGCATCAAACACATCCAAGGAGGTACATTTTTTGCAATTTTTGTTTTCGCGAATCCACCAGAGGCTGCTGTGTATACTTTTTCAGATCTCAAATTTCTCTTACGAGTGCCATTCACGCCAGCTGTTCTCATGTTAATCCACCAGAGGCTGCTGTGTATACTTTTTCAGATCTCAAATTTCTCTTACGAGTGCCATTCACGCCAGCTGTTCTCATGTAAATCCACCAGGGGGCGCTGTGTATACTTTTTCAGATCTCAAATTTCTCTTACGAGTGCCATTCACGCCAGCTGTTCTCATGTAAATCCACCAGGGGGCGCTTTGTATACTTTTTCAGATCTCTAATTTATCTTTTGAGTGCCATTGACGCCAGCTGTTCTCATGTAAATCCACCAGGGGGCGCTGTGTATACTTTTTCAGATCTCTAATTTATCTTTCGAGTGCCATTCACGCCAGCTGTTCTCATGTAAATCCACCAGGGGGCGCTGTGGATGCTTTTTCAGATCTCAGATTTATCTTTCGAGTGCCATTCACGCCAGCTGTTCTCATGTAAATCCACCAGGGGGCGCTGGGTATACTTTTACAGATCTCAGATTTATCTTTCGAGTGCCATTCACGCCAGCTGTTCTCATGTAAATCCACCAGGGGGCTCTGGGTATACTTTTACAGATCTCAGATTTCTCTTACGAGTGCCATTCACGCCAGCTGTTCTCATGTAAATCCACCAGGGGGCGCTGTGGATGCTTTTTCAGATCTCAGATTTATCTTTCGAGTGCCATTCACGCCAGCTGTTCTCATGTAAATCCACCAGGGGGCGCTGCTGTCACGCCTGCTGTTCTCATGTAAATCCACCAGGGGGCGCTGTGGATGCTTTTTCAGATCTCAAATTTCTCTCACGAGTGCCTTTTACACCTGCTGTTCTCATGTAAATCCTCCAGATGCTGCTGTGTACACTTGATCAGATCTCAAATTTCTCTTACGAGTGCCTTTTACACCTGCTGTTCTCATGTAAACCACCAGAGGCCGCTGTTGACTGACTGACCGACTGACTGACCAACCTTCCCCCTTCCCTAAACCCAACCAACAGATTTTAAAAAGCACCGATTGACCAGCGCCCACCCACTTCCCTAAACCCAACCAACAGTGTTTTGGTAAAAGCAATCCAGAGAAGCCCTCATCTGATTTTAACCACGTTTTCAGATTTTACCACAATTTCACCCTGTTGTTTAGTGCTTTATTTTATTTTTTGGCTTCTGTTTTTGTCTTACTGCTTTCTGGAACCGTTCTTTGCTGGACTTGAACGCCGTCGTCACGGTCAACTTCTCTCTGCGTCTCAAGTCTGCCAGCGTACATGGCGAGCCACTGGACAAACTGGAAGCAGCGAAAATATGGAGGTATGCGGTCAAGTGGTAAGCGCAAAAAGGAACAGCGTCATACTGCCCCATAGTGTTAGCTTTAAAGATGAAATGCAGCCATATATGCCTCTGGCTACATAATTCGCAATCTCCAGAAATAAATACAGGGGTACATTTTCAGAATGAGACTATGTTGAAATTAATTATTGTGTTATCCATGCGAATAGGCAGAAATGCTTTGTAATTTTAGGCAACATTGGGTCAAAATGGACAAAATGAACTCAACTGTTGGGTTAAAAAGTGTGTTTTAAATTTAATTGCAAAAAAAAACTACTTTAGATTTTTAGTTTTCTACAGATTTCAACCCAGTTATATTTTTTTTATTAAACTTATGGGAACAAATTTAAATCAACATTTGAGTCTGTCCACTATGAAAAAAACTACAGTAATTTACACTAAATACGATAGTGAATTTGAACCATACTATAGTAAAGTACTTGACTTAATCTGTTGTAGTAACTCTACATTTGCCAGGGTAACACAACAACTATAGTTATACCCAATACTACATCTAAAACTACCTAATACTGTAGTTTTCTACAAATATAGGGAATATAATACTACAATACACCGCAGTTTACTGTTGTAAAATTTATAAAGTACACTACAGTATTCATTACAGTTCAATACCACAGTATGCTGCAGCATTCATTAACATTCATTCATTCATTTTCTTTCTGGCATAGTGCTTTTATTCATCAGGGGTCACCACAGCGGAGTGAACCGCCAACTTATCCAGCGTATGTTTTATGCAGCGGATGCCCTTCCAGCTGCAACCCATCACTAGGAAACATTTATACACTCTCATAAGCCTTTAACGTCACTTTAAGCTGTGTAGAATAATATATATATATATATATATATATATATATATATATATATATATATATATATATATATATATATATATATATATATATATATATATGATACATAATATATAATATAAATATATATGATACATTATATATATATATATATATATATATATATATATATATATATATATATATATATATATATATATATATATAGTTGAATAATTATTAGCCCCCTTTTGATTTTTTCTTTCTTTTCTAAATATTTCCCAAATTATTTTTCACAGAGCAAGGAAATTTTCACAGTATGTCTGATAATATTTTTTCTTCTGGAGAAAGTCTCACTTGTTTTATTTCGGTTAGAATAAGAGCAGTTATTAATTTTTTAAAAATCATTTTTGGGACAAAATTATTAACCCCTTTAAGCTATTTTTTTTTGATAGTCTACAGAACAAACCATCGTTATACAATAACTTAACTAATTACCCTAACCTGCCTAGTTAACCTAATTAACGTCTTAATTCTTTAAATTTCACTTTAAGCTGTATAGAATTGTCTTGAAAAATATCAAGTAAAATATTATTTACTGTCATCATGGCAAAGATAAAATAAATCAGTTATTAGAAATAAGTTTTTAAAACTATTATGCTTAGAAATGTGCGGAAACAATCTTCCCTCCATTAAACAGATATTGGGGAAAAAATAAACAGGGGCGCTAATAATTCAGGGGGGCTAATAATTCTGACTTCAACTATATATATATATATATATATATATATATATATATATATATATATATATATATATATATATATATATTATTTTTTATTTTATTTTTTTCAGTGTAGAGTAATACCCTTCATGACCACACACTGATTCGTTATTAAAGTCTAAATCAGCACTTGTTGAGATTAGTTAATGATCTGTTATGATGAATATGAATGCTGTACTGAATGTATAGCGCACTCTAAATACATGAACAGAACCTCATTGTTAGCATATATGCAAAAGGCACAAAAGGGTGAGAGAGACAAAAAAAGTGGCGCACATGGAAAACATTTAAACAATTTGCCAGAGGCCTTAATTGTTTTCCGTTAGCTTGACGATCGCTAGCTGAAAAGATGGAGAGTTTCAGTGAATAGATTAGCGCACGCTCCAGCAGTCATGACAAAATCCCTCTTAACCCGCGCGGCCCGCCATCACTCGCTCCTCAGTGTTATTAAACACAACTTTGCAGATTCAGTGCGCCGCGAGTGCCATTTAGCCGCGCGGAGCAGGAAGCAAGCGTGCGGGGAATTACAGGTTGCCAGCGCGGCGTCGGCCCGACTGACAGGGGTTGATTTGGGTGTGCGGTGTGTGTTCAGGCCTCCCTCGGAGTGTTGTGACAGGCGGTCATTACAGCGGCACGTCGACACACTCAGCTGCGCCGCACGCCACATGCAAATGGACACAAATGGGCCTGACTGTACGCTAGCTAATGACACTCCTGCTCTTCTTTAAGGTGGAAGCTCAACACTTCATAAATCATGCCGGACTCTGTCACATATCACCAGTGGAGAACTCAAACATTTGTATCTGCCTGTATTCAGCGCTCTAGAGATCAACAGATTGTTTGTTTGGATGTATGCACCGAGACCCGCCCACAACAAAACATGCTGTAGTGAGTTATAGTAAATACTATAGGGTTTATGATCCACACAGTGTACTATATATAGTGTTTTCAACTGTAGGATTAACTATTATATTTACTATAATACATACTGTAGTATACTTTAGCGTTTTACTACAGTAAACTGTGGTGTATTGTCATATAATATACTCTATAGGTTTAGAAAACTACAGTAGTGGGTCATTTGTTTCACTGTAGTTGTTTTGTTTCCATAGCAACTATAGAATCCCCACGACAGATCAATTTATATAATTGTTTGTTACCATAGCAACTGTAGAATCACCCAAACAGATCAATTAATAAAGTTGGTGTGTCACCATAGCAACTGTAGAATCGTCACAACCGATTTATCATTGTAGTTGTTGTGTTACTATAGCAACTAAAATCGCCACAACAGATCAATTACTATAGTTGCTGTGTTAGCATAGCAACTATAGAATCACCACAACAGATCAATTACTATAGTTGTTGTGTTACCATAGCAATTGTAGAATCACCCAAACAGATCACTTAATAAAGTTGTTGTGTCACCATAGCAACTGTATAATTGCCACAACATATCAATTACTTTAGTTGTTGTGTTACTATAGCAACTATAGAATCGCCACAACAGATCAGTTACTATAGTTGTGTCACCATAGCAACTGTAGAATTGCCACAACATAACAATTACTTTAGTTGTTGTGTTACTATAGCAACTATAGAATCGCCACAACAGATCAGTTACTATAGTTGTGTCACCATAGCAACTGTAGAATTGCCACAACATAACAATTACTTTAGTTGTTGTGTTACTATAGCAACTATAGAATCGCCACAACAGATCAGTTACTATAGTTGTGTCACCATAGCAACTGTAGAATTGCCACAACATAACAATTACTTTAGTTGTTGTGTTACTATAGCAACTATAGAATCGCCACAACAGATCAATTACTATAGTTGTTGTGTCACCATAGTAACTGTAGAATCGCCACAACAGATCAATTACCATAGTTGTTGTGTTACCATAGCAACTGTAGAATCGCCACAACATATCAATGACTGTAGTGGTTGTGTTACCATAGCAACTGTGCAATCACTGCAACAAATCAATTACTATAGTTGTTGTGTTACCATAGCAAGTGTAGAATCGTCACACCAGATCAGTTACTAAAGCTGTTTTGTTATCATAGCAACTGTAGCGTCGCCACAACATTAATTACTATAGTTGCTGTATTAGCATAGCAACTATAGAATCACCACTACAGATTAATTACTATAGTTGTTGTGTTACCGTAGTAACTAGAATCGCCTCAAAAGATCAGTTACTATGGTTGTTGTTACCATAGCAACTGTAGAATCGCCACAACAGATCAATCACTATAGTTGCTGTGTTGCCATAGCAATTGTAGAATCTCCACATCAGATCAATCACCATAGTTGCTGTGTTATCATAGCAACTATAGAATCGCCACAATCGATCTATCACTATTGTTCTTGTGTTACCATAGCAACTATAGAATCACCACAACTGATCAATAATTATAGTTCCTGTGTTACCATAGCAACTATAGAACTGTTTTATTACAAGGCAGCACGGTGGCTCAGTGGTTAGCACTGTCACCTCACAGCCAAAGGTTTGCTGGTTCGAGTCCTGGCTGGGTCAGTTGGCATTTTCTGTGTGGAGTTTGCATGTTCTCCCCATGTTGGCGTGGGTTTCCTCCGTTTTCCCCCACAGTCGAACACATGAGTATAGGGGAATTGATTCAACTTAATGCCCGTAGTGTGTGTGTGTGTGTGTGTGTGTGTGTGTGTGTGTGTGTGTGTGTGTGTGTTTAGGTGTGTGAATGAATGTGTATGTGTGTTTCCCAGTACTGGGTTGCAGCTGGAAGGGCATCTGCTGGGTAAAACCTTGATAAATTGGCGGTTCATTCCACTGTGGCGACCTCTGAAATAGGGACTAAGCCATAAGAAAATGAATGAATGAATGAATGAATGTTATATCACCCAAGCAAGTATGTTTGTAGTACAGCAAATTTCTAAAACGTCCTATTAATAGTATTCAGTGATAATATTTCTATAATCTGTGGTGGTTATTGTGCTGTGTTGAGTTGAAAGCGTGTTATGCTGTTTGAGTGCTTGAAAATCAAAGCAGGCGTTTCAGAAATTCAGAAGTTATTTGTTTTGCAAAGTTTTTGTTGTGACCTTGAAGAGCTGAAGACGAGTCCATAAGCTGCTAAAGTGGATTTGAAATGGTCAGTTCACATTTAGAAACGTCATTCAGCGAATCAAAGAGCAACGACCGTCAGCTAACACTTTTATTCCAAATATTGGGCTCGACAAAAATAAAAAAGCAGAGAGCCAAGCTGAAAGCCACGGCTAATCTAATAAACAGATTTGGAGCGCGCCGTGGCGTGGGCCGGGCTGTGACGTGATGAATGCGCCGCTGTGATTAGTACACTGAGGCCCATTAGAGGACGCCGCAAATCTTCTGCTGTTTCTGGCCCGGGTCGCTCCGGATTACGGCCCGCTTCTGTAAGCCTGCGATTCCAGCGGCTGCACTCTCGCCGGAGACTGCGCTCTAATGTGGCCAGACAATCAGAGAGATTACGCCCGGATACTGAGAGCCTCCCATCGGCCCCTGCTGGAGGACCAACAATGTGCTGCAGCGCCGCTCGGGACCGTCCAGTGTTCACACTGCGCTTTACTGAATACACACACACACACACACACACACACACACACACACACACACAGACGGGAGATAGACAGAGACATACTGCACTGGGACACAGATTACCACACACACACACACACACACACACACACACACACACACACTCTCTCTCGTACACACATATATATATACAGGGCATCCGAAAAGCATTCACAGCACTTCACTTTTTCCACATTTATGTTACAGCCTTATTCCAAAATGGATTAAATTGATTGATTTCTTCAACATTCTTCACACAATCCCCCATAATGACAATGTCAAGAAAGAGTATTTGAAATTGTTGAATATTTATTAAAAATAAAAGACCTGTAAAATCACATGTACATCAGCATTCACAGCCTTTGCTCAATACTCTGTTGATGCACCTTTGGCAGCGATTACAGCCTCAAGTCTTTCTGAATATGATTCTACAAGCTCAGCTCACCTGTCTTTGGGAAGTTTTGCCCATTCCTCTTTGCAGGACCTCTCAAACTCTATCAGGTTGGATGGGTTGTGACAGTGTCCAGCCATTTTCAGATCTCTCCAGAATTGTTCAATATGATTTAGGTCTGGGCTCTGGCTGGGCCACTCAAGGTAATTCACCGAGCTGTTGTGAAGCCGCTCCATTGATATGTTGGCGGTGTGCTTTGGGTCATTGTCCTGCTGGAAGATGAAGCGTCGCCCCAGTCTGAGGTGGAGAGCACTCTTGTGCAGGTCTTCATTCAGGATGTCTCTGTACATCGCTGCATTCATCTTTCCCTCTATCCTGACTAGTCTTCCAGTTCCTGCTGCTGAAACACATCCACACAGCATGATGCCAACACCACCATGCTTCACTGTAGAGATGCTGTTAGCCTGGTGATGAGCGCCGCCTGCTGTTCTCCAAACGTAACGCCTGGCGTTCACTCCAAACAGTTCAGTTTGAGTCTGATCAGAGCAGAGAGTTTAGTTTCTGATGCTCTGAGAGTCCTACTTTTGGCAAACTCCAGGCGGGGAGTGTCTTCCGTCTGGCCGCTCTACCACACAGACCTGATTGGTGGATTGCTGCACAGATGGTTGTCCTTCTGTAAGGTTCTCCTCTCTCCACAGAAGAACGCTGGAGCTCAGACAGAGTGACCATCGGGTTATTGATCACCTCCCTGACTGAGGCCCTTCTCCCTGATCACTCAGCTTAGATGGCCGGCCAGCTCTAGGAAGAGTCCTGGTGGTTAAACATCTTCCACTTACAGATGATGGAGGCCGCTGTGCTCATTGGAACATTCAGAGCAGCAGAAATGTTTCTGTAAGCTTCCCCAGCCTTGTGCCTGGAGACAATCCCGTCTCGGAGATCTACAGACGATTCCTTTGTCTTCATGCTTGGTTTGTGCTTTGTCATGCACTGTCAACCCTGGGCCCTTATATAGACAGGTGTAGCCTTTACAGATCATGTCCAATCAGCTGAATTGAGCACAGGTGAACTCCAATTATGCTGCGGAAACATCTCAAGAATGATCAGAGGAGGAAGAGTGAACCTGAGCGTAATATAGAGCTTTATGAATACTGAAGTACATGTGATTTTACAGCTCTTTTATTTTTAATAAATCTGCAAAACATTTAAAAACTCTTTCTTGACATTGTCATTATGGGGGATTGGGGAAATAAATTAGTTTAATCCATTTTGGAATAAGGCTGTAACATAAACAAAT
>NC_141026.1:1665000-1700000 GCF_052040795.2 Danio rerio
ATGAGTTTTTAGGCAGTTTTAAAATTTTTAAACACCATTTTTGGGACAAAATTATTAGCCCCTTTGAGCTGATCATTTTTTCTATAGTCTACAGAACAAACCATCATTATACAATAACTTGCCTAATTACCCTAACCTGCTGCCTAGTTAACCTAATTAACCTAGTGAAGCCTTTAAATGTCAGTTTAAGCTGTATAGAAGTGTCTTGAAGAATATCTAGTCTAATATTATTGACTGTCATCATGACAAAGATAAAATAAATTATTAAAGATGAGTTATTAACACTATTATGATTAGAAATGTGCTGAAGAAATCTCTATGTTAAACAGAAATTGGGGAAAAAATAAACAGAGGGGCGAATAATTCTGACTTCAACTGTGTGTGTGTGTGTGTGTGTGTGTGTGTGTGTGTGTGTACATATATATATATATATATATATATATATATATATATATATATATATATATATATATACACACATAAATTTTGTAGAAATAGATTCTGTGCATCTCTAATTTGCAGAGGAAATAAACAATTACTGAAGTCAAATAATTATATTTATCAGCAAAATTATTTGAAATCATAATAATAACTTTAGCGCGTTTAAAACAGTTTCTCAAGGAGCTTTACAGAAAGAAATGACAATAAAACATAAACAGACAAACAGTCTACTATATAAAACAAATAAAAACTATTAAATAAACAATATTTTAAAAAGAGCTAATATGAAGAGCAGATAATAAATTTTTATCAGCACAATGATTCGAAAGCATAAAAAATAATAAGAAGAATAACTATTTGTATAAATTACCTTTGTATTTTACATAACAAAACAAATAATTAAAACAATATAAGAAAAACAAAACAGAAAAAGATTTCTTAAAAATATGACTTAAATATTCTATATTTTTTAAATAAGTAAGAATATATATAAATTCTGTAGAAATAGATTTTGTGCCTCTCTAATTTGTAGAAGAGAAGAATCATATTTATCAGCAAGATGATTTGAAATCATAACAATAATAACTTTAGCACATTCAAAACTGTTTCTCAAGGAGCTTTGCAGAAAGAAATTACATTTAAAAAACTTGCAAATAATAAACAGACAAACAATCTAAGATATAAAACTAATAAAATATATTAAGAAACATATTTTACAAAACAAAATAGTGCTTTAAACATTGACTAAAATTTATAATGCATTTTATTTTCAAAAATTAGCAAAGTTGATTTTTTTGTCTTTTTTCCAGGGGTGGTTTACATATTTTAAAAAAATAATAATAATTAAAATTAAAATATCCATAAAAAATAACTTAAAATGCATTTTTTTTTAAAATAGTGCTTTAAACTTGTAAAAAATGTATAATGCATCTTTTTTATTTTTGAATAATTGCATTCTTGTTGAGTTTTTTGTCATTTTTGGGGGGGTTGATGTAGACAATAAACACAAAAGGCAACCAATTAAAACAAAGTAAAAAAGCAAACTTTAAAATAATGTTTGCTTTTTTAATAGTGCTTTAAACTGTATTTTTTAATGCATCTTAGTTTTATTAAGAAAAATTGTGAACAGAAATACTAAATCAAAACAATGTAGAAAACCCTACTGTAACAATAATATATATTTGAATTTTAATTTTTTAAATGTGCATTATTGCTGATTTATTTATTTATTTGTCATTTTTTGGTGGTGATTTACATTATAAAACACACAACAACCAATTAAAACAACATAAGAAATATATAATTTAAATATATTATATTTTTTAAATAAGTAAGAATATATATAAATTCTGTAGAAATAGATTTTGTGCATCTCTAATTTGTAGAAGAGAAGAATCATATTTATCAGCAAGATGATTTGAAATCATAACAATAATAACTTTAGCACATTCAAAACTGTTTCTCAAGGAGCTTTGCGGAAAGAAATTACATTAAAAAAAACTTGCAAATAATAAACAGACAAACAATCTAAGATATAAAACTAATAAAATATATTAAGAAACATATTTTAAGAAGGGCAGAGATTCTGTGCATCTCTAATATGAGAGCAGATATTAAACACTTAATTACTGACGTCAGATTATAACAATGATTTAAAAGCAGAAAAACCATAATAGTAATTACTGCATTTGTATATATCCCATCTGAAGCAGTGAGTTTCTCAAGGCGCTTTATAAAAATCAATAAATAAAATTGACAAATAATAAATACACAAACAATTAAACAATCCAAGATATAAAAAATCAAAGCAATTAAGAGCAATATTAAATTATACTCTGTGCATCTCTAATATGTAGAGCAGAACTCTTCATGCGTGTCATCAGCTCATGTTAAAGTGTGATGTTGAGTTTGCTGATGTGAAGGTTAAGTGGCGTTTAGACATCTGGAAAACTCTTGAAGACGTCTGAAGATGCAGCAGAACAAAAGACCGGCTCAATTAGGATTCCCTTTGATGGCGTTTTCTGCAAACCGGCCCTCAGAAAGCGCAGAAAAACAGCGAGGAATATCAAAATGTTAGTGAGAGCGTGAAGAAAAACAGGAGATTGTTGAGTGCAAGAATGTGGTCGTCGCCCCGGGAGACCAAACACAACAAGAAATCACAGCGGCCGTAAATATTAATGTATGCTCTTTGATGCCTGAGCCGCCATTAACATGCACACCCAAACATCACATTTGTCAGAAGTGTGTGTGAGTGTGAGTGTGAGTGTGTGTGTCCAGCAGAAGAGCTGCAAAAGAGCAAAAAAAGCCCAATTAGGATTGTTTTAAAGAAGAGCAGTAGAGATGGAGAGATGAGCTGGAAGATGGAGAATGGACAATGATAGACTGACCTCTAGTGCTCAGATGAAGAAGAAAGAAGAAGATTTCAGCAGTTCAGAATTTTTTGAAGTGGTATTTTAGTATCATTGAGGAGTGTTCTGTATTTTTTATAATGCATCTTTATTTTATTTTTAAATAATTGTTGAGTTTTTGGTCGTTTTGGGGGGTGGTGTAAATAATAAACACAAATGGAATTCAATTAAAACAAAGTAAAAAAGCAAACTTCAAAATTAATGTTTGCTTATTTTAATTGTGCTGTAATTTCTTTTTTTTTATGCATCTAAGTTTTATTTTAACAATTGTGAACAAAAATACAAAATCAAAACTATGCAGAAAACCCTACTGTTAAAATACTATATATTTCAGTTATTATATTTTTTGTGTATGCATTATTGTTGAGTTTTTGTCCTTTTTTGGCGGTGATTTAGATCAGTGGTTCTCAAACATTTTTCATCAAGTACCGCCTCGGAAAAAAATTGTCTTTGCAAGTACCACCATAATGAGCAGTTTTGAAATACAGTAGCGTATTAGGTCTAGTAAAGCAGCTTAAGCTCTGTACAGTTTAAAAAAGAAATAACTCCTGGTTTGTTAGCACCTGGAAATGTTGCCTAGACCTCATAAATATAGGCTTTATGTCATCATATTCGTATATAAATCATTTTTGATAATTTCTTTAAATATATGTAGCATGTACATATTACATATTTGATTCATCCGCGTACCACTAGAAGGAAGCCTGCGTACCACTAGTGGTACACGTACCACAGTTTGAGAACCACTGATTTAGATCATAAAACACACAAGACAACCAATTAAAACAATATAAAAAAATAAAAAATAAAAACTATGCTCAAAAAGCTAACTTAAAAATACCTAAAAAAAACAAAACAAAATAGTGCTTTAAACATTGACAAAAATTTATAATGCATTTTATTTTTAAAAATTAGCATAGTTGATTTTTTTGTCATTTTTCCAGGGGTGGTTTACATAATAAACAAACAAACAAAAAAAAGAAATTAAAATTAAAATATCCATAAAAAATGACTTAAAATACAGTTTTTTTTAAATAGTGCTTTAAACTTGTAAAAAATGTATAATGCATCTTTTTTTATTTTTGAATAATTGTATTCTTGTTGAGTTTTTTTTCATGAGTTTTTTTTCATGATGTAGACAATAAACACAAAAGGCAACCAATTAAAAAAGTAAAAAAGCAAACTTAAAAATAATGTTTGCTTTTTTAATAGTGCTTTAAACTGTATTTTTAATGCATCTTAGTTTTATTTAAAAAACTGTGAACAGAAATACTAAATCAAAACAATGTAGAAAACCCTACTGTAACAATACTATATATTTGATTTTTTTTTTTAATGTGCATTATTGCTGATTTTTATTTTTTTGTCATTTTTTGGTGGTGATTTACATTATAAAACACACAACAACCAATTAAAACAACATAAGAAATAGCTCATCTAAACAATGCAGAAAAAGTTAACTTAAAAATACCTTTAAAAAAAATAATAAAATAGTATCTGTTACTGATACTGTTTTTGCATATTTATTACATTAAAAAAACATTACATTGTTGATTTTTTTGTCATTTTCGAGGGTTGGTTTACATAATAAACATTCACAAAAAACTAACTTAAAATACTGTTTTTAAATAGTGCTTTAAACTTGTAAATATGTTTAATCCATCATAATTTTAAAAATTTAAATAGCAATATTGTTGAGTTTTTGTAAAAGCTAAATAAAAAATATATATATTTTTAATTTTTAAAATAGTACTTTTTTTATCCATGCCTAATATGCAATATATAATATATATGGTGGAGATATATAGGGCTGTTTTACATGATATTGTTTTAAACTTTTATTTTTTAATAATGCAACTTTATTTAATTAAAAAAAAAATTTTTTTTTTTGAGTTTTGTTGAGTTTTCTTTCTTTTTGGCAGTGATTTACCTAATAAATCACAAGTGACAACCAATTAAACAATATAAGAAATAGGAAATGTAAACAATCCAGGAAATGCTGACTGAAACTACTGATACTATTTTTAATGTTTAAATTGTGCTTTAATCTTTATATAATGCATCTTAATTTTATTTAAAAGAAAAGTGTATTATTGTTGAGTTTTTGTAATGTGTGAGGGGGTGGTTTAGTTAATAAAACACAAATGGCAACTAATTAAAACAATGTAAGAAGTAGAAAATCTAAACAATGCAGAAAAGGCTAATATAGAATACTTTTTTAAACAGTGCTTTACATTTTTCTGTAATGCATCTAAATTTAATTTTTTTTAAAATAGCATTTTTATTGAGTTTTTGTCATTGGTTTAGGTTGATTTAGATAATAAAACAAACATGACAACCAATTAAAACAATGTGAGAAATAAAAGAAATAAAATGTTTGAATATTTGAATAGTGCTTTAAACCTTTTATGATGCATAAACATTTTATTTGCACAAAAAATAGCACTATTGTTGATATGTTTTTTTTGGGAAGGGGGGTTTACATAATAAAGCATCACTAAAAACCAATTAAAACTGTGTAAGAAATAGAAAACTAAAACAAACAACTTAAAAATACCTTTTTGTTTTTTAAAACAATTGTTCTTTAAACCTTTTATAATGCACCTTTATTTTATTTATTTATTTATTTTGCATTTTTGTTGAGTTCTTGTATTTTATGTAGGGAGGGAGTGCTTTATATTTGCTTGACAACCAATTAAAACAAATCAGAAAAAGCCAACTTAAAAGTTGTTTAAAAAATATACACTTTTTTATAATGCATCTTAATTTACATTTTAAAAATGTGCATTATTATTGGGTTTTTGTAATTTGTGGGGTGTGGTTGACATAATAAAACACAAATGGCAACCAATAAAAATGTAAGAAATAAGAAATAAAAAAACAATGCAGAAAAAGCTTTATGCTTTAAATGTTTAATTTTTTTTTATTATTATTATGCAACTTTATTTTTCATTTGCATTATTATAGAGTTTTTGTCATTTTTGAGGATCCATTATTCACATCTTATTCATTTTATTCATTGCAAAACCTAATATTTATTCCTCCACTGTTTTTAAAATAAGTGTATAATTATAACTAATAATAAAATTATAGTGGGGATTTTTTTATTTACTTTTTTTAGTGCATCTTGTTATTTTTCCTGTCATGTGTGTTTTATTTACTTTTTTAAAAATCTAAGCATTAATTTGGGGTTTTTGTAATGATGGAGGGTTTTTTTTTCTCAAGTTTTTAAAGGTGCTTTACTTAATAAAACACTCATGACAAATAAAATAATGTAAGAAATAAAAAGGCTAACTTAAAAAACTTTAAAATGTGTTGTTGTTGTTTTATTTAAATAGTGCTTTAAGCTGTTTTATCTTATATGCATGCATAATATGCAATGCATCTTGATTTTATTTTTAAAATTGTGCATTATTTTCTAGTTTTTGCCATTTTGAGGTATTTTTAATTCATTGATTTTATTTATTTTAGCATTGAGACAGAATGACATTTGCTGCTTGTTTAAACAAATGAAGCGACACGATTCTTGAGGGTTTCAATGGACAAATGTACTTGTTTTGTGTTCAATCCACTTAAATTTGTAAAACTTAATTCCTTCATCTGTGTGTATGTGTGCATGTGCCTCCATGTATGCATCTGTGCATCTAATTTTAAGTGCACACACATTCACACAAGGTGCAGTCATACACAGTTCAGCTGGTCTGATCTCTGAGTTTCTGTGCTTAAAATCAGAACTGAATGTATATTCAGTGTGTAGTTGTGTGTACTCTGCCTTTTATTCTCACTAGAGTTTTTATACTTCTCTTTACTTGTTCCCAAAGGAGAGAAAACCCCCAGATTTCTCTCTGCACGTCAGTAGCTTCACACAGAGAGCTCTGCCAATGAACAGAGGCTTTTTCAGAGTCTCTTGTATTTTTCTGCTGATTTTGTGTCTGGCTTCAGAAGAGATTTCAGCGACGTCTCAAGTTTAAAACACTGCGCTCAGAAGAGTTCAGAGGAGAATACAACACACAAACATACACCTAAACATACCTACTATACACAGACATACACCCACACAAACACACACACACACACTACAGAGTGTTGACTATGTAGTACGCCAGCATGCAGCGATGTAGCCGGAGCTGATTGTTATTTAATATCTCTATTTTTTGGATTCAGATGTGATTAAAGTGATATTTGAAGAGTGTAATTGAATGAGGATGAATGTGCGCTGGTGTTTGTGAAGCCGCTGTCAGCTCCACTCACTCTCCGCTCCACAAATGAACAGGTTTCCTCCTGACGCTGATGAATGACTCGCCAGATCGGCTCTGAAAATCTGATGGAGTTCAGATCACACAAACTAATGCATCTGATTATATTCTCCAACTCAAGTCCAGCGCTGGCTGTCTCATTACAGCATCATTACATCTAATTGTGGAGAAAATTACACCGCTTGCACTTTTCTTGCTTTCCTTCCTTCTGAGTGTGTGTGTGTGTGTGTGTGTGTGTGTGTGTGTGTGTGTGTGTTGAGAGATCAAACAATTGAATTAGTCGCTTTGTCGGTCAGGTGAGTTTTGGTCTGTGTGTGTGACCGTGTATGAGTGTGTGTTTGTGTGAGTGTGTATGTTTTATGTAAATTAAGGTTGTGTTTGTGTTTTAAAACTATTTTATTTTAAGATTTTATTTTTTAAAGTCTACATCTCTACATGTCTTTTATAACATAATTGACTATAACTTTGCTCTTTTTTTATTGATTTGTTCCCTATTATTTTCTTTCTTTTTTTTCTTTCTTTTTTCTTTCTTTCTTTCTTTTTTATTTATTTATTTATTTATTTGTTTATTTATTTATTTGTCTATTTATTTATCTATTTATTTATTTATTTATTTATTAACTTATTTATTTATTTGCCTACTTATATATTTATTTATTTATTTATCTATTTATTTAAATATTTAGTTATCTATTTGATTCTTTATCTGTTTATCTATTTATTTATTTATTTGTCTATTTATTTATCTAATTATCTACTTATTTATTTATTTATTAACTTATTTACTTATTTTTTATCTATTTGTTTACTTATTTATTTATTTATCTGTTTTTTATTTATAAATATTTATCTATTTGTTTATTTTTATTTGTTTATCTATTTGTTTATTTATTTATATATTAAATATAAATAAATTTATTTATTTATTTATTTATTTATTATTACACTTTTCAAATATCACTTTAATCCCTTCTGACGAAATATAGAGGTACTAAATAACAATCAGCTTTGGCTATATCGCTGTGTTCCGAGCTGAATGCTGGTGTACTGCATAGTGACCACTCTGCAATGTGTGTATTCTAAAACAATAATTGAACTAGATTCATTCAGAAAGCAGTGTTCATTGTCACCTCAGATGTAATAAAAAAATTCAAAAGGTTATTTTGGATTTTTGTAATATTTTATTTTATTTTTAAAGTCATCGTATTTATAGCATAATTGACACTTGCTATTTATTGTGTTTTTCCTTTTTTTTCTTTTTTTTATTGTTTTTTTGTGATGAATTTTATTATTGTTTATATGAAACGATGGGAATAATATTTGTTTCTATTGTGGTGTAAATTTATCCTGATATTTTTTATAAAATGATTAAAATATTCACAAATTTTTAGCATTTTATTGTATTTTATTTTTAATTCTTACTCTTTTTAATTATTTTTTATTTCAGGCAAACTAAAAGAAATAACACTTTCCCCAGTGGAAAAATATAATAAGAAGTATTGGGAAAAATTGGAAAACTTGGGAAATATATTTAAAAAAATATTTTATATATATATATATATATATATATATATATATATATATATATATATATATATATATATATATATAAATATATATATTTGAAATATAAACTTCTTTGAAATATAATTCTAATATAACTGGATTTTTTATGTGTAATATTTCTTTCGTTCTTGTAATATACATTTAATTTTTCTTTAGTCGTATACATAGGCAAAAGTAAAATTTATTTGTATATTGAGTGCAACGACAAATAAAATAAATGCATTCAAAAGTATTCAAAAGTATTGTGGAAAAGAAGCTTGTAATTAACTTTCAAAATTAAAAAAAAAAAGTATATCTTACAGTAAATATCTGGAGCATTTTGTTATGTGAAGGTTTGTTCTGTAATTCTGTGCGTCTGCTGTCTTTGTCATCAGAGTTCAAAATAGTCACTAATCAAGGGTTTGTGACTTCCTGTAGTGCAATAAGCCAATCAGTCAATTGTCATGATGTCATTTCCTGTGGCTATAAAAAGACTGGTGAAGTTTACCCTGGTGTTTATTATAGGCACAGGCATACAGTATAACACTAAACGAGAACCGACAACCATTCCTGTTTGAGATTTTTTGGTGGTTATCATTAGTTTTGGCCATCATTCACAATATCAAATATATTCATTCATTCATTTTTCAACAGCAGAATTAACCGCCAACTATTCCAATATAGGTTTTACTCAGCATATGCCTTTCCAGCTGCAACCCATCACTGGAAAACACCCATACATCATCATTCCCACACACACTCATACACTATGACCATAGTTCATCAATTACCCTATAGCGAATGTGTTCGGAAAACTAGAGCATCCGGGGGAAACCCACGCCAACAAGGGGAGAACATGCAAACTCCACACAGAAATGCCAACTGACCTAGCCGGGACTCGATCCAGTGACCTTCCTGCTTTGAGGCCACAGTGCTAACCACTGAGCCACCATGTCGCCAAGATATATTAATGTAGAAACTAAAACTCTAACTATACTGAATAGTTTTAGTGCTGCAATTATCACAGAACAGATAAAACTGTTCATCTGAGCGTTTGATTAGATGAATGCCTATTCTGATTTCTCTTGACAGCTTCATGAAATATGCTGGACTCATTTAATTACTAGAAAGTCTGCACGCAATCTCTTCATCTGCCTTGTGCAAAATAATGCTTCTGCATTTAAAAATCCTTTCTCTTATGTAGGTACAGTTGAAGTGAGATTTATTCACCCTCCTGAATTATTAGCCCTCCGGTATATTGTTCTCCAATTTCTGTTTAACACAAAGAAGTTTAACAAGTTTTTTCAGCACATTTCTGCACATAATAGTTTAATAACTCATCTCTAATAACTGATTTATTTTATCTTTGTCATGATGACTGAATAATATTAGACTAGATATTATTCAAGACACTTCTATACAGCTTAAAGTGACATTTAGGGTAATTAGGGTAAAGTTAGGGTAATTAGGCAAGTCATTGTATAACAGTGGTGTTCTGTAGACTATCTAAAACTAATATTGCTTAAGGGGGCTAATAATATTGACCTTAAAATGGGTTAAAAACAATTAAGAACTGCTTTTATTCTAGCCAAAATAAAACAAATAAGACTTTCTCCAGCAGAAGAGAAAATATTAGAGTAAATCAGTGCTTAACTTGTGAATTGCGAGGTCCCAGAACAGATCGGGGTAACGGATCCGGCATGTTAGCCAAGGATGTAGAGGTGTTGCGGATGAAAGTGAAGAGGGTGGGGAATCGTGGAAGAAAGTGAAAGTAAACAGCAAACGGGGGGGGACGGATGAGGAGGGGTATCAGTAAAATAAGCTGCCGGATCACATTTCATTTGTGGCGGATTCAGCGTGTTCCGGCTCAAATTAAGCCCTGGAGGAAATACTGTGAAAAATTCATTGCTCTGTATAACATCATTTAGAAAATACTGGAAAAGGGTTAACAGTTTTGACTTCAACTGTATATCAATCAACCCAGGCTCATTCTGATTATGTACCCCTGTATATATTTCTGGAGAGCGCCAAATACATCCCAGGAGGTACTTTTTTTTGTAGTTTTTGTTTTTGCGTACCCACCAGAGGCTGCTGTGTACGCTTTTTGAGATCTAAAATTTGTCTTGCGAGTGCCATTTGTGCCTGCTGTTCTCATGTAAATCCACCAGAGGCTGCTGTCGACTGACTGACTAACAGATCCTGCCATACACCCACTTCCCTAAACTCTAACTGCAGTGTTTTAATAAGCACTGATTGACCCGCCCACCCCTTTCCCTAAACCCAACCGATAATGTTCAAAATGCACTGATTGACCCGCCCACCCCTTTTCCTAAACCCAACCGATAATGTTTAATAAGCACTGATTGACCCGCCAACCCCTTTCCCTAAACCCAACCGATAATGTTTAATAAGCACTGATTGACCCGCCCACCCCCTTTCGTAAACCTAACCAACAATTTTAAAAAGCAATCCAGAAAAAGAAAAGCCCTCGCCTGATTTTTACCACATTTTCAGATTTTAACACATTTTCACGCTGTTATTTACTACTTTATTTTATTTTTTAGCTTTTGTTTTTGTCTTACGCGCTTTCTGAAACTGCTTCTTACCGCACCCAAACCTCGCCATCGCAGCCAACACCTCTCTGCGTGTAATGTGATGGATGCTGACTAAGATTGTGCGGATCCAAATGCAGGTTTTATTTAACAGGCAAGTCAGGCAGGCAACAGTCAACACAGGGGCAAACAGATATATGCAAGCAGTCCTGAGTCATGGTCATAAAACAGGCAGATGGTCAAAAGGCAGGCAGCAAGCAACGTAAACAAATAAAACAAATAGAGGGTCAGAACAAGGCAAGACAAATGCGTCGTAAAGTTCACAATACTGTTTAACAAGGCTCAGCACTGATGTGTGTGTGTGTGTGTGTGTGCTGTATAAATAGTCCTTGTAATCAGTTATGAACATCTTCAGCTGTGTGTGTTAGCAGTCGGTGGGAAACCGGAACAGATGTGCGTTGCATCACTGGAACTTGTAGTCCATTTTCCATTTGTAGTCCAGCGGATTTGTAGGTTTCCCCCACAGTCCAAACACATGCGCTGTAGGGGAATTGAATAAGCTAAATTGCCCGTAGTGTATGAGTGTGTAAATGCAAGAGTGTATGGGTGTTTCCCAGTGCTGGGTTGCAGCTGGAAGGACATCCGCTGTATAATGCTGGATAAGTTGGCAGTTCATTCCGCTGTGGCGACCCCTGATTAATAAATGCACTAATCTGAAAGGAAAATGATTGAAGGAATGATGATCTGAAACATTGAAGTGTGACAAACATGCCCTAACATCAGTATAGAGGGGGGTGAATACTTTTTCACGCGACTGTATGTATGTATGTGCGAATGCATTAATAAACCGCATGTGAAATGTTTGCCATGAGAGAGTTCCTGTTGTCCGTTTACCTTCTGGAAAACAGTTCTCTCTTGTCTCCTCTCTCCGCCACAATTGCATTACTAACAGCACTTCAGTTCTCGTTTCACTGTTTAATGTAAAAACTCTACTCTGTGCATTTAGTCAAACGTAAAGCGCACGGGCCTAATGAAATTCCTCCCAATGCATTCACTTCAGAAATGCAATAAAACAAGGTTGGAAAAGCTTTGAAAAGTTGCGAATCTAATTTCGCCCATTAACGAGCTTTCGGCCCTGCGTGCGGCATTTAATTGGTCACGAGACACGAGGCCACCGGTGGGAGAACATTTACTGTAATTGCTGGTAAGAAGGCGATGAGCGAATGGAGTGTGTGTCCAGACACTCAGATCAGTCTAATGCGCATCAAACACACACTCGCTGACTTCTGTCCTCTTATATTGGGTTACACAGCACTTACCCACAGCCTGGGTAGGATATTTACCTCACAACAGCCTCGATTGCTCAAATTCAGTGGCATTAGTGAGAGATGGATCTTTTTCTGAACTCGCAAACACTTTAGGATTAACAGCGCCACCTTTAGGCCTGTCATCACACTGGAAAAGATCTGTTAATTGTACTAGTTTGCGTATTTTCTGTTTATTTACTGTTGTGAACTGCGCTTTGGGATGTTGATCTCTGCTTTGTCCACTTTTTGGTGTTGAAAATTCAACACTACAGTTTAACAACGTGACTTTTATTGACTTTTTAGCAGTTTGCAATAATATAATAAGGAGTTAGTGTGTGAAATAACCAACACAATCTCACGGCAATTCGTAACTTTTTCATTTAGTGGCTAATTCGTACAAATTCGTACGATCTAATTCGTAAATTTTTGCATACGATTTGCTTATCCCCCAATGACGGTTGGGTTTAGGGGTGGGGTTAGGTGCCACGCCTCCTTTTTAAAATCGTACATTTTCTCATGACTGAACTCGTACGAATTCGTGCGAATTAGCCACTAAACTGCCAAAACGTAAAATACTTACGTTTTCTCGTGAGATCAGGCTGGAAATAACAGAAAAAGGTTTTTGTAGCATAACATACAACACCAACCCAGACTATATATCACTTTAAACTATTAAAATTGTGCATAAAAGTCACTTTTTTACAACTTTTCTTGACCAAAAGTTGTTGGAAGAAAGATCAAGATCCAATAATGTAATTTAAAAGCAGAAATAAATGGGAACATTTTAAAATAATTATCACAAAATAAGGAAAACTGCTAAATTACTGCTTTTTTACAGTGCAGATAAAGAAATAGTGTATTTAAAAACTTGAACTCATCATATAATGTCAAAAACAAATCTGGATAATCAAAGATAATCCCGCTTTTTAAATAAGGTTGCATTAGATAATGTTAGGTCATAATCAGTGTGCGAATTATACAACTTTTTTGGTTAGTTTGTGTACATGCTTCAGGCATTTATGTATTTATTTTTAATTACATCTAGTTTATTTGCTATTTCAGATGTTACTGTAGGTTAAACTAAACAAACTGCATCTAATTTGACTTTACTTTCAGGTTATATGTAGATACAAACACCTATTTTACGTTTTTACTTCTCTGTTTTTGACACTCGCATTGTCTATCTGTGCCTTAGATCTGCCAGTTTCAGACTGAAATTGAAAATGTTCTCGCATAGATTGGTGCGATTATGCATTCACAATGGTATAAACCGTTACAGGGTGATCAAATATATATTTATATTATCTATTATTTTAATTATTAACATTATTATTTAAAACACATATCAGAAAAATTATCACCTTTTTTTAAAATAACATTTAATTTAATCTGTCACTAGTCACTTTGTAATTAATTAAATAATTAAAATAAATTATTTTAAAATTACTGTTTAAAGGAAAGTTTTGAAAAATATAACATTTATTCAAGTTATTTTTAAAATAAATAATGTTTTTATGTGTATTTAGAGACATTTTGTCTAAACTATTTTATATACTAATTTACCTTATACCTTTATGACAGTCTCCACCTCTTTAATCATCCATTCAGCTTCAATTATCTAAGAACTTTAATACCTAATACTTTAAGTATTGCTAATTACTTTAATTAAGTAGCAACTAATAGCTTTTGACAGTTAAAGTTATTATATATAAACAAAGTTAATCTGCAGTTACAGAATATAGTATATAGGTTATGTCTATGTGAACATGTTTAATAAAGTGGACTTGTGTATTAAGTGTACAGTGCTCAACGTGTATATGAGTACACCCCTCACAAATCTCTCATTTAGATTCATATTTTATAGGATTCTTTACAATATTATATTTGTGCCTATACATTAGATTAGCCAAATCTGAAGCTAATCATACAAAACACCTTTTGATAATGGTTTAAAATGAGTACACCTACATTCATAAGTTAATATTAAATAGTATTAACATGATATTAATATAAAAAATATTCAGTCTTTTTTTTTAAAGAGCTAAATTCAAGAGAAGCAAAAACAAATGGTCAAATTTTGTCGTTTTTAAATTTTTTTTCATAAAATTTTGCATAAATTTAAATTTATTATCTTTCTAAACAGTAAAAATCAATCCAAGGCACTCGAAAAATGTGGAAAAATGTATATTTTTATATTTTCTTTACATTTTCCGAGTGCTTTAAATTGATTTTTGCTGTTTATTCTGATGAATCCCTTACCCAAAGAGCACCGACACATTATTTAAGCCACCCCTGAGCACTTTAGTTTGATTTTGTATTATCTTTCTGTTTGTAGAAATATTTGGTGAGTAAAATATTATTTTAACAAATATATTTGTTTGATAATTCTGTTTTGTTCAAAATGCACCGAAAGATATGACCTATATACACTGAGAAATGGATAAGCATATTCATTTTCAAAATGGGGTGCGCTCATTTATGTTGAGCTCAGTGTAGAATGTTCCTCTCCGAGTGTAATAATCTGCAGTGGTTTCTGTCTCCCCCTGCTGGTGAGAGCCTGAAGTGCACTTTAACTCAACTTACACAAGTCAGAAAACAGCAATGATGTCTCGAACACAACACTGATCTTATCCCGAAGCTTGATCTGAGAGCAGAAATTCAGCATCACACGCTCATTTAAACAGCAGTTCAGCCGGAATTCAGGAACTAATCAGAGCGTCTGTGTTCCCCGAGGCTCTTCACGCACAGCTGAAGACGAGCAGGGATTTCTACATTCACTTTTTAATCTCCTCACTATCAGTTTCATAGACTCAGAGAGAAACATGCATCCGCAGAGTTTATGTGAGATTATCCGGCGCGCATCGGAGATATTAAGCGGCGTGTCAGGCCTGCGATCTCTGTCTGATTATCAGGCCGCGTGTGTTGGCGTATCTCACAGGTCACGTATCATGAAGAACAGATTAGAGGAGAAACACTGATCTGAGTGTGTTCGAGATCACACTGATGCTCACACACTCTCAGACTGCTCTCATTTTGCCATTCACACACACACACACACACACACACACACAAACACACACACACAAGCACGTTTACACAGAAACACACACAAGCTTATATATATGTTATACATGCAATATACACACACACACATGCATTAACACACAAACACACGCTCACACATGCACACAAACACACACACAAGCACATGTACACACTCATTCACACATGTATGCTTATATATATATATATATATATATATATATATATATATATATATATATGTTATACATACAATACACACACACACACACACACATGCATACACACAAAAACACACTCATTCACACATGTACACAATCATTCACACATGCATGCTTACACAACACACACAGACACACTCGCTCACATGAACACACTAATGAACCCACTCAAAATGCACACACACTCAGACACACACATAATTACTCACACACACACACACACACACACACACACACTCACATGTGTATCACAAACACACACACAGCACATGTACACACTCATTCACACATACACGCTTACACAACAAACACACAAATGAACCCACAAAGATAAACACACACAAAAGTACACACACACTCAGACACACACACACAACAAACACACAAACACACACACATATGCACACACAGACACAAACATACACTTACACGTGCACACACACAACTGCAAACACACAAGCACATGTAATCACACACACACACATGCATGCATATGCATATACACAGACAAACACACACTCACAAACATACGCACACTAACAAACACAAGCACAGACAGACACACACAAAAAAGTGCACACACACACACATGTACACACACACATGCATGCACATAGAAACACACAAGCACACAAACACATATACACTCATACGTACACAAAGTGTACGCACACACATGCACGCATATAGACACACTCAAGCACACACACACACACACACACACACGTAAACACTTATACACGCAAAGTGCACACACATATATACACTTATACACACAAAGTGCACACACACACACACACACACAAGCACATGCACACACTCACACTCACACTTGCGTGCATGCATAGACTCACTCATGCACACACACACACACAGACCTAAGTGCATGCACAAACTCACTTATGCACACAAGCATGTACAAACACATGCTCTTGCACACAAACATAAACGCATGCACACACTCACTCATGTGCACACACACACACACACACGTAAACACTTATACACGCACAAAGTGCACACACATATATACACTTATACACACAAAGTGCACACAGACACACACAAGCACATGCACACACTAACACCCACACCTGCGTGCATGCATAGACTCACTCATGCACACACACACACGCACCTGCGTGCATGCACAAACTCACTTATGCACACAAGTATGTACAAACACATGCTCATGCACACACACATAAACACATGCACACACTCACTCATGTGAACACACACACACACACACACGTAAACACTTATAACGCACAAAGTGCACACACATATATACACTTATACACACAAAGTGCACACACACACACACACAAGCACATGCACACACTCACACCCACACTTGCGTGCATGCATAGACTCACTGATGCACACACACACACACACACACCTAAGTGCATGCACAAACTCACTTATGCACACAAGCATGTAAAAACACATGCTCTTGCACACACACACATAAACGCATGCACACACTCACTCATGTGCACACACACACACACAAGCACATGCACACACTCGTTTTTACACACACTTACACACACCTAAGCGCATTCGCACACTCTACCATTCTATCTCATACAAATACACACTCATAACACACACAAGCACATGCACATACTCTACCATTCTCTCTCATACAGTCTCTCTCTCTTACACACACACACACACACACACTCAGTAAGCTGGTTCCTGGCCCTCTCATGTTTCTCATCCTCTGACTAAATGAATGGAGTGTAATTAGCGCAGGTTCGTCCTCTTTGACTCCTGCACCTCCACACGCTGATGTTGTATTAATGAAGGAGTGTGTGTTTAATATGGGCCGGCGTGCGGAGCAGCTGTGTGTTTATGGAGGACAGCTGGAGATCCGCTCAGGATCTATAGCAGGATTCATCTGAACACTTATCTCCGATCAACACTCTCCTCTTCCTCATCTGTGGTTGACTTTTCCTCACTGAATGAAGGATCACACACTCAGAAGTGAAGGCTTGACTGACGGCCCGTTCACAAAAACTCTTGATCTTGTTTTGTTTGTTTCAATGACAGCTGTGCAGCGCAGCTATATTAGGCATACCTCAGAAGATACGTTGCTCCAGGTGTGTTTCATTTCTCGTTTCAGATGACAAATCCTCTAGAGGAAGGTTGCCCAAACATTTTCTTATGAAGGGCCAGAAAGCAAACTTGATTAAGGCTAGTAGACCAAAGGAAATATAGACGCCATGGATAATTTTCTAATTTATTAAATAATATTTAAAAATAACTACAAAACATTGCTTTATGTTAACTAATACAGCATATATATTAGGGATGCAACAATACAGTTAACCCACGGTTTAATGCATACCTTGGATTTTTAACCAAACCTGTGAACCCTCCTGTTTTTCCTGTGATTCTCCCGTATTTTACTGTTCTATCCCGCTATCATCCTGTAAAGGTATTTTCCCGTATTTCTTCCATATTTTCAGTCTTTCTCTGAACAGCCGAACAGACGCTGTTTCCCAAACGGATTCTGTACACGCGATTTGAAGCGGAGAGAAAGTCTGGCTTTTGGGTGCGTGTAAAACAGACATTATTAATAATAATAACATATAAAGATGTCGATATTGGTGGATTTTTTCCCTAAACACAACTAATTTCTTCTTAAATGAGCATAAAAAGTCAGGAAAGCAGTCGAATGCTCTCATTATAACATTAGATCAGAATGTGTACGTTATACAGTGGAGAAACGGCTAATGAGATTGATAGCTTGATTCTATTTCATTATAATAGCTATTCATTTTAATAAGCTGAACTGTTTGCTAATGTATTTGCTGCTAATGTATATATTTATTTTTCTTTTGTTAATAATTTTAAAACACACTACTGACCATTTAACTGTTTATTTACAATGAAACGGCTCCAAATGAACACATTTAGTAATTTGGGGACTTTTTAAGGGGGGGGGGGGGGGGGGATCCCTTATTATGGTGGGCATATCCCTTATTTTCACTTCTCAATGTTGACAGGTATGTTTTTAACATGGTTTTCGGTTCGGTTCTCATGGCTTGACACGTGTTTTTTTTTTTATTCTATAGGCAATAGGAACAGTAAGAGGTTAAGGAGAAAAAAATAAAAACGATTTATTGCAATACTCATTTTGTTTTACTTAAAAGCCAAGAAAAGTGCTCTAGTTCCTAGTGTACTTTATAAAAAAAATTAACACTGAAATCTCACAGCTGCTGGTAGCCCATGTACAAACTGAGGAACACAAAGTCCTCCACTTTGAAAATAAACACACATGTGAAGTTAATAAAGATCAATTGGCCATTTCAAATAAACATATTTGTTCTTCAGTAAACATAAATAAACCATCTTCATTATCTCGGTGGTGGAAAACTGCGAGACTGTAGTCTGTAAAGTGGATCGAGTGCTTTTATAAGATGACAAAAGCCCACATCTCCAATCACCGAAACAGCTGCAAATCTTCAGCAATAAACAGCCGCACTGCCTTTGTTTTTTTTATGTGTCTCTCGAAACCAGTTGGGTTTGTTTGCTTGAAAAATTCAGCAGGGATTGTTGCTATTTGGAGGACTTTATTACCTTCTCTGCTATCTGCCTTCAGACAGTGATATTGTTGGGTGATGCGCTGCAGATGTGCAGTCATGGTTATACGTGTAAATCAATGCTTGCACACAGTTATTTTTTGTTCAACGTTTTTTCTTTTATTGGCATTATGCTTATCGGCAAAACCGAAATGTCCTCACACCGCAGATTTGAAAGACATCGGCGCTTTCTTGTACTGTTGCCTCACTTCGCCGGCGCTTACTTGTATTTTTGCCTCAGCCTCACTTCGCCGCCGCTCGCCATGTTAAAGTGTGGAATGATGGTTAAGCGCCCCCTAACTTTAGAGCATAGTGATTGGATATTTACTCGCGGGAAGGAGTTTCTTCATCTCAGCTCATGGATTTACAGGCACACACAATCAATTCGGGGAGATATAAAACGCACATAAATTATTTAAACGCAAAACCGAGAAAACAGCAATTCACAAGCGCATAATCAACAGTGGAGGTCGTACTGTATGGTTCAATATTATATTAAGAATCGTGGCATCCCTAATATATATATATATATATATATATATATATATATATATATATATATATATATATATATATATATATATATATTTATTTATTTATTTTACATTCTATAATAACTAAGACGTATTAGTGTAAACGGGGCCTCTGATGGAATGGGGGTGGCAAATCAAAGGTTACAATGGACCAACTTTGGCCCGCAGGCATCTCTTTGGGCATCTCTGCACTAGAGGGCGCTGTCTACATTTTTGCAAATATGAAATCATAAAATACTGAACAAAATGAGCTACGAGGAATCTGACCATGGCTGAAGAGTTGTCCATATGGAGATAAATAGGTGACACAAACATAATTGCAACTCATAGACAACGTTAAGTTGTTTTGTGGTGTTTATTTGGTGTTGTGCAATGAACTGCACGAAAATAATCCTTCCTGAGCACTGTGCTACGTCTGACAGACCACACCATTATACATTTCTGTTCTTTCTAATCTGTTTTCAATCATTTTTATTCTTTGTTTTTTATTTTATTCTTTTTTTCTTGTATTTAGTTTAGTTTATTCTTGTTTATGTAAAGAACTTTAAATTACCATTGTGTGTGAAATTTAAATATACGTTCCTTCCCTTTATTAGTCAAAGTAATGTCTATGTAAATATTTATAGAAAAGCAACAAACGTTGTCATCATACTGCCCTCTAGTGCCCTGTTAAACACATGTTAAAGTACATTTTGCGGGTTTCACAATAATTCAGGCTGAAGCATGAGCCTGTGCTGGCAGAACATTTAAGAAATGTATGTGCAGCTCGATTTTAAAGCCAGGCGAGAACAAACACACGCAACATTGGTGGAGTATTTGGTAGTGTTATCGCTGCTCAAGACTTTGTTGGTGTTGCTTCTACATACAACAGCAGAGATGCATTATATTCAGTACACACCAAACACAATACATACAGTCCTATACAATCTACATGCACATCAGTGCCGACAACGTGCCTTCAAATGGTATTTTTGGATTGTTTTTGTGGAAAAAAATGTGCTTTTTGTGTGTGTGTATGTGTGTGTGTGTGTGTGTGTGTGTGTGAGAGAGAGAGGGAGAGAGTGTCAGTCAAGTGAGGGCAGCACAATGAGCTCAAGTCTATTTGTCAGGTCATTATTTCATCATTTCTGAGATGTGAGAATGACAAATGTAAAACATGAAAACTCACCTGAACACACACACACACACACACGGCTTATCAGAGGCCCCGTAAATGAGATGTCAAAACTATAGAGAATCATTAGTGAAGGAGCTGATCATTCAGATTCTCAGTAGCACTTCTGTTATCACATTGAATATTCATTCATTCATTTTCTTTTCGGCGTAGTCCCTTATTTATCAGGGGTCACCACAGTGGAATGAACTGCCAACTTATCCAGCATATGTTTTATGCAGCAGATGCTCTTCCAGCTGCAACCCATCACTGGGAAACAACCATACACACCCATACTCTATGGCCAATTTAGTTAATCAATTCCCCTATTCACAGCCTTTGCTCAATACTCTGTTGATGCACCTTTGGCAGCGATTACAGCCTCAAGTCTTTCTGAATATGATGCTACAAGCTCAGCACACCTGTCTTTGAGAATTTGTGCCCGTTCCTCTTTGCAGTACCTCTCAAACTCTATCAGGTTGGATGGGAAGCGACGGTGTCCAGTCATTTTCAGATTTCTCCAGAGATGTTCAATAGGATTTAGGTCTGGGCTCTGGCTGGGCCACTCAAGGACATTCACCGAGTTGTTGTTGTGCCGCTCCATTGATATGTTGGCGGTGTGCTTTGGGTCATTGTCCTGCTGGAAGATGAAGCGTCGCCCCAGTCAGAGGTGGAGAGCACTCTTGTGCAGGTCTTCATTCAGGATGTCTCTGTACATCGCTGCATTCATCTTTCCCTCTATCCTGACTAGTCTTCCAGTTCCTGCTGCTGAAACACATCCCCACAGCATGATGCCAACACCACCATGCTTCACTGTAGAGATGCTGTTAGCCTGCTGATGAGCGCCGCCTGCTGTTCTCCAAACGTAACGCCTGGCGTTCACTCCAAACAGTTCAGTTTGAGTCTGATCAGAGCAGAGAGTTTAGTTTCTGATGCTCTGAGAGTCCTACTTTTGGTAAACTCCAGGCGAGGAGTGTCTTCCGTCTGGCTGCTCTACCATACAGACCTGATTGGTGGATTGCTGCACAGATGGTTGTCCTTCTGTAAGGTTCTCCTCTCTCCACAGAAGAACGCTGGAGCTCAGATAGAGTGACCATCGGGTTATTGATCACCTCCTTGACTGTGGCCCTTCTCCCCTGATCACTCAGCTTAGATGGCCGGCCAGCTCTAGGAAGAGTCCTGGTGGTTAAACATCTTCCACTTACAGATGATGGAGGCCGCTGTGCTCATTGGAGCTTTCAGAGCAGCAGAAATGTTTCTGTAAGCTTCCCCAGCCTTGTGCCTGGAGACAATCCCGTCTCGGAGATCTACAGACGATTCCTTTGTCTTCATGCTTGGTTGGTGCTTTGACATGCACTGTCAACCCTGGGCCCTTATATAGACAGGTGTAGCCTTTACAGATCATGTCCAATCAGCTGAATTGAGCACAGGTGAAGCTGCTGAAACATCTCAAGAATGATCAGAGGAGACAGACAGAATCTCCCTCCCTTTGTGGGGCGAGGGGAGATTGAGCTCAGGGCGATCTCAAAACTCCCCCGCAGCTAAGGCCAAGGTGAACTTCCTGAGAGCAAGACGACTAGTAAAAGAGACATCGTTTTAAGAGGTCTACGATGCAGAGCAATTTTTAG
This sequence comes from Danio rerio, assembly GCF_052040795.2. Lineage (NCBI taxonomy): Eukaryota > Metazoa > Chordata > Actinopteri > Cypriniformes > Danionidae > Danio > Danio rerio. Next base: position 1,687,683 of record NC_141026.1, read on the forward strand.
GCTTTGGGAGAAAACTGAAACCCCGGGGGGGGGGGAACGTGCCAGCACCACGCAGAGATACCAGAAGCTCAAGTAGGGAGCCAGAGCTATTGAAATTGTGGTTGCTGGGCCGCCGACCCAACTATTTTGGATAAGGGTGAAAAAAAGGGGAGGAGGGGGGATTCTTCAAGACGAAGATAGTTGTAAGTGGAAAAGGAGGAGATATATATAGGAGCTAGGGATCCTTAATTGGAGGACCATGATTAGCTAATATGATCAAGCTGGTTTAATCATGAGCAGGTACTCCTCTCGAAATTAGTTTAATAAATTAAACTTCCCTTATTTTTAATAAATCTCAATTTCAAAAACTCTTTCTTCACATTGTTAAAATGGGGGATTGTGTGTAGAATGTTGAAGAAATAAACTAGTTTAATCCATTTTGGAATAAGGCTGTAACATAAACAAATGTGGAAAGAGTGAAGCGCTATCAACACTTTCCGGATGCCCTGCATGTCCATGTATTTATATGTGTCATATATGTATGTATATATGTGTGTGTTGATATTTAATTTGCACAGATAATACACAAAACAGTTTATCAGCGATGTCTCACTCCATCATTTAAACAAAATCAGAAGTTTAATTTAAAAAAAGCTGCAGAAAATTGTTTCCTTCAATTCTCAATTCATTAAAGCGTAATTGAATCACTCAGCGTCCGCGCGGCTCACACCAACAGAAGAAGAAAAGCAATTTGCCAGTGTTGCGTTCCATTCTGACCAGTGATTATATCAACACACTGTCCGCTCCGATGAGGAGATTAATCTTGTTTTGATGGAAATATGTCAGTATTAGCGAACGTGATGGACAGGATTCATCAGCCGGTGTCCTGACAGCTCCATCCAGCAAACCGGGGCCCAAAACGGCACCTGTTGTCCAGCGAGTGACCTTCTAATTTTCTAATTCAATTTGATCTTGGAGCTGCCAGTAATAACAATTACTGTGACCGACTCAACCTGCACCTTACTTAAATCACGCCAAGTACAGCTTTATTACTCTGCCCTGTTAAATCAATCTACATCTCGGCATAATAAGGCCCTAATCAGGTAGCAGAAAGAATAATAGGTTGTCACGCATGAGGAAAAATAGGCAATCATGAAATGTTTTCTTTAATTAGGCGGTGAGGACTGGAAGGGCATCAAGACGAACGCCTGATCATTTATCATCAGCGCGGAGGGAAATTACTTCACTTACTCGCGCAGGGAAACACGGAGAGGGGGAGAAGCAGAGATTTGTCAGAGGATAAAGGTGAGGACATCAGGCCTGCGGTGCTTTATAACATCTCTGTGAGCCCTTTACTAAGTGCAAGACTGAATACTGTGGTTTATTTAATGGAGAGGTACATGCTGCTGTGCCATTACGCTGAAAATACTGACCTTCCTGTTGGGTCAGCATGCATGCTAAGTCCTTAAACATTTCTAATATTTAGATTATTAAAAATAAGGTATTCTAATAATCATAATAATAATAATAACAATGGGCAACATGGTGAGTAGTGGTTAGCACTGTTGCCTCATAGCAAGAAGGTCACTGGTTCGAGTCCCGGCTGGGTCAGTTGGCATTTCAGTGTGGAGTTTGCATGTTCTCCCCATGTTGGCGTGGGTTTCCTCCGCATGCTCTGGTTTCCCCCACAGTCCAAACATATGCGCTATAGGGGAATTGATGAACTAAATTGGCCTTAGTGTATGAGAATGTGTGTGTGTGTGTGAGAAGCTGTGTGTATGGGTGTTTCCCAGTACTGGGTTGCAGCTGTAAGGGCATCTGCTGCGTAAAACATATGCTGGAATAGTTGGCAGTTCATTCCGCTGTGGTGACCACTGATGAATAAAGGGACTAAGCCAAACGACAATGAATGAATGATGGTAAAGAGCAACTGCCATACCATTAATCTGAAACTATTGACCTTTTTTGTTGGGTCTGCATGCTGGCCTAACAATAATAATAATTTCGTTTTGTTTGTTTGTTTATTTCTCCTTTAGCAACATGGGAAAACTCTTATTCATCCATCTATCCATCCATCCATTCATTTTATATTTGTTTGTTTGTCTAATGTCACTAAATCATTCAGAAACAATGAATGCTCATTCGTTCTTCCGTCCTTTCATTCATTCATTCATTCATTCATTCATTCATCTTTCTGTCAATTCATTCAGTAATCTGTCAGTACATTCATTAATTTATTAATTCATTCAGCTATCTGTCTATTCATTCATTCATTCATTCATTCATCTATCTGTCTTTCCATTCATACATTCATTCACTCTATATTCGTCTAATATCACTAAATTGCTCACATTCATTAGTTCTTCCATCCCTAAATTCAGTCATTCATTTATTCATCTATTTGTCCATTTTTTTCATTCATCTGTCTGTCTATTCATTCATCTGTCTGTCCATTTATTCTATATTTGTTTTTTTCTATCACTAAATCATTCAGAAACAATGAATGCTCATTAATTCATTCATTCATTCATTCATATATTAATCTGTTCGTTCATTCCATGTTTGTTTGTCTTATGTCACTAAATCATTCAGAAACAATGAATGCTCATTCATTCGTTCATCCATTAATCTTTTCATTCATTCATTCATTCATTCATTCATTCATTCATTCATTCATTCATTCATTTATCTGCCTGTTCATTCATCTGTCTGTTCATTCATTCATTCATTCGTTCATTTGTTTATTTATTCATTCATTCGTTCATCTATCTGTCTGTTCATTCATTCATTCAATCATCTCTTTCCTTATTCATTCATTCATTCATTCATTCATTCATTCATTATACATTTGTCTAATATCACTAAATCATTCAGAAACAATGAATGCTCATTCATTCGTTCATCCATCCATTCATTTATTCATCTGTCTGTCCATTCATTCATCTATCTGTTCATTCATTCATTCATTCATTCATTCATTCATTCATTCATTCGTTCATCTATCTGTATGTTCATTCATTCATTTAATCATCTCTCTGCTCATTCATTCATTCACTCATTCATTCTACATTTGTCTAATATCACTAAATCATTTAGAAACAATGAATGCTCACATTCATTCATTCATTCATCCATCCATCCATCCTTTCATTCAGTCATTAATTTATTCATTTATTCATGCTATATTTGTTTGTTTGCTTATTTAGCAAATAATAAATGTTACCTTATAACAGAGCATCAAACCCGTTACCATCAATAATATCAGGGTGCGGTTCACTAGCAGTAATTTTGAAGTTGAATCTTTTATTGTGAGCAGAAAATGCATATGATAATTGATGACAATATATGTGTGTATATGATAATATAATATATATTTGCACTCATTTACATTTGAAGCATTTGACATTTTAACATTGAAGCCAGTTAATGTGGGTTGAGTCTATGTCCATCAACATGCATAACAATACAGAGGAACTGCTATTTACAAAAAAAAAAAAAAGAAAAGATACGGTCAGTATACCCATCTAAAACAACTCTAAACTAAAAGTGTGTTATCTATTCCCTGCATGCATTTTATAACCATCACCAGCTGATTCATAACATGTTTAATTTAACAATGATGCATATATGAGTACATGAGTAACAGTGACAGCAGGCAGATACTGAGCAGTCAGTGAATGTTATTTGTTCATCTTCACTTCTTCACCTCCTGAAGCAGAAGTCCGTATGGACGGATGGCGCTGTCCACTATTGCTCTCTCTCGCACAGTAGATGTGCCTTCAGGAACCTTCACCAGCCAGACTTTATTTTTGAGCAACGCTTTCCTCTTCTCAGGGTTGATTCGGCATTGCAGGATGACATCATAGGTTTTCCCATTCTTCTTTGAAGTGAATCGCTTGCAATACTTATTTGTCATTGTGATGTCTGGAGATGAATAAACTCCTCTTTCGTAGAGCTTTCCGTTTCCATAACTTTCATAGAGCCTTTCATCATAAGGGGACTTTATTATGACCTCTCCAACCTCTAGACTAGCTCCATAATAGCACACCGGCCACTCACCGGGTGAGGAGCAGCTTCTCCATTCATCTGCACCCAGCCAGTGGTTTCCATCCGGGTACTTGTTCAGCACATTAAAAGCAAAACGCTTCCAGCCGTAGGGCCGTTGGTAGGGCTCACCCCCACGCATGCATCCATCATCAGGTCCAGACTTGTTTGTAAAGTCAAAGTCAAATGCTGGATCAAGAAACTCCTCCGGAATCATGAATATTTCTTTGCGCTGGGATTCTGCACTTTCGTTCCCCTGAGCAGTGGCTGTCTTAAGTGCTGAAAGGCGGTGTGGCCGGTGTCCGAGAAGAGAAAAAGCCAGCAGACTCGTGACATCCAGTTTCCAAGCTTTACCTTTATCATCTATATGCGCATGAAGCTTCACCTGCTCTCCTGCTATGGCAGAAATGGCCTCGGTCAAGACAGCAATGCAGACGTCCATCTTTCAGCGTGTGAAGACAGGAGAACACTGATGTTGATCTAATGCAGTCGCAATAAAGACTGCTGAATCATGCTGTATGCGGGAAACTGAAACTAACAAAGTCTGTTTCAGTTTCGTATTATACAGTGTTTATACAACCCGCTCTGTAAAATATACAAGGTTCTGCACAACCGATTTGTGTTGGGACATCATGAAGTTAACGTAATAGTTTTTAGCAATTGGAATTGAACATAAAACAATTAAGTTGTCGCCCAAAACATTCAACTATTGTTTTGTTTCAGCTCATTTTAAATTCAAGAGTTCACACTTAGATAGGCTTGATGGGGTTTGGTATGCCAAAAAAACATTAAGTCAGTACAAGAAAAAAACATAATCCCTATTTCCTTTGGCTTTTCCTTGTTCACTCAATTTTTGAAAACATCAGCTGCACTGACTTCAAATTATTTGTAAGTAATACAAATAATGTAATAGTTCTGGTAATGTATTATTTCTTAGTACAAATTTCCAAAAGAGTTTTTTGTTCACTCAACTTCAGACAGTTTAGGTCAAAGTTTACAACAGTTTAGGACAGTTTATCTCACAAATCGACCTGCAATTAGAGCGATACAAAAGCCCCTTTCACACATACAGACCTTTCCGGAAAATTGCCGGCAATTTTTCAGGAAGGTTGTATGTGTGAACAGGTCCTTTTTGAAAATACTGGTAAATTCGTTCTGGCTATTTTCCGGAAGGAGAAGTTGTAACATTACCGTTAATTTGCCGGAATGCTGCGCTGTGTGAATGCAGAAGGAAGATTGCCGTAATATGCGCGTGCACGTCTAGAACGTGCTGACGTGAGACGTCTGCTTTAGCCAATCACAACAGTCAGACGCATTCACGTCCGCACGGTTTGTGAGAATAAAAGCCTTTGAATATTTTTCCAGACACATTCAGCTGCTAGAAGTTAGTCAGATCTCATTTATATGTTCTTCTTAATGCCAACTGTGTAAATAATCATCGATGAGATGCTTATGATGAGCCGTTGTTTGTTTACCTTCAAGCTTTGCGTGTGCCTGTGAAACAGCCTGTGAGTGCCAGCACACACACATATTATGAACATCTCGACATGCGAAAGTGATCCTGCGAAAGTTGTTCACAATATTGATCATCCACAGAGTTTGTAATTTAGTCAAATGTTTACAAATACAAGCGCAGCTGTTTAAAGCTCATTTGTGGTGAATGATGTCAGAATTATCGGTATTTTGGAATGAATGTGTGAATGCTCTTTTCCGGAAAATTTCCGTAACGTCCTCGCCTGTGTGAACAGCGCTTTTTTCAATATACCGGTAAAGTCGTTCCGGAAATTTTCCAGATATTTACCGGTATCACTGTGTAAAAGGGGCTAAAGTTAGCATTAGTTCTACTATAAAAGATCTGGGTGTCATATTAGACAGCAATTTACCTTTTGAAAATCATATATATATATATATATACAACAGTTCTGTCTGATTCTCGAATCTGATTGGCTGATAGACTTGATATATTTAAGTAATATCAGCACCCGTACAGCCTGTTTACCCTTTGTGTATTACTTTGTGGCCCACATCCAGCCAGCAGAAAGCAGTACAGATCTAAAGTTTAAAAGATGCACGCTCAACTGTTTAACTGTCAGCTTATGATTTGAATCCAACGTGGAAGAAAGTAGTTCCTCATACAAAAGAGTTTTTGAGACTCTCCATGTTTCATTTTGTTTTTATATATTTAGGTACACCTTACTATTATATATATATATATATATATATATGTATGAATATAATAGTAAGGTGTACCTAATAAAGTGGCCAGTGAGTGAATGTAGGTTAAGAATTTTTGTTTCTGTTTTTATTTCTTTTTGATTTCAGTTTCAGTTTCTTCTGAAGCCTAATCTTTAAAGTAGAGACAGCATTACGTCTATGGGAAGTACCCAGCAGTACAAGTGTGTGTGTGTGTGTGTGTGTGTGTGTGTGTGTGTGTGTGTGTGTGTGTGTGTGTGTGTGTGTGTGTGTGTGTGTGTGTGTGTGTGTGTGTGTGTGTCAGATCGAAGCAGTAATTCCCCTGAACTCCTTAATTCCCTACAGTAAATTCATGCCTACAAAGTGGACAACTCAATAAACACATATCTGTACGATGTAAAGTAAATAATGAAGAGGAAAATGCAGAAACTTCTGAGGACGGTTCTAAGGCTGTGGATGTGTGTTAAAAATAGGCTTACTATCCCCCTAAATAAGTGCATTTATGCATGGCAGTTCTCATAAACTCACGCTTTCTCTCATATATGCAAAAAAGAGAGCGCTAGCCTCTACTGCGAATCACATTTGATACTCTTTGCTTCTGGTTTGTTTGTTTTTAGGTGGGAACAGAGGCAATTCAAATGCCAGCAAATCAGTTTGAGTGAACGCAGACAATGTGATTTTAATATTCAGAAGCCTGACAGATAACAGGAGTTCTTACTAATAGTTAAGTTGTTTAATGGGTTGCCACAACAGAATAAAAAACTGTGTTAATATAGTTTTCATCTTGTTTCCATTAAGGAAAAAGGCTTTTGACGTGCATGTGAAAATCACAAAATGAACATTGGTGTAAATTTGGTTGTGGAAGTTGTCTGTTTTATTTGTAAGGCTGATTGGGGTAAATTTTCACAAGCTACGTTTACATAGACATCAGTTATCTAATTATTTGCCTTAATGTGAATTAGACAATAATAAGCTGAAGGTGTTTACATGTGTCACAATCACCAGCGACCTCTAACCACCAGAGGTCGCTAGAAAACATTCACTCTCATGGACGCGTCGTAATGTCACCTACAGATAAACAAGACTCGGCAATGTGAATGAGTGTGTGTGCTGCTTAAATAGTGTGTGTAATCAGTCTTTGACAATCCTCAGGTGGTGAGAGTGCAATCAGTCTAAATGAGTGTGTGTGGCATGACTGAATATGTAGTCCATTTACAAGCAGATTTGTAGTTCCATGAGAGTGAATGTTTTCCAGCGACCTCTGGTGGTTGTGACAACATGAGCTGCTTTCTGAATGTTCCTTTCATGATTCTGTTTTACATGTCATAGCACATATTTGCATTAACATCCCCGCATCACCACGATATCCACATTTCCTCTGGAGTTTCATGTAATTTTGGGTGATTCATGTTTAATTTGTGGACTTTAACTGCAGTTCGGCACTTTCACCTTCATTCAGGAACATTTGCTGAATGCCCCCTGTGAGAAACGAGATATTGGATGCAAGTATGAACTGCTGGGCCGGTGTTGTTTTAAATGGCACCTAGTTTACCCTTTTTTAAGATTAAATATTAATATTATGGTTGTTCTGAGTGTGCCAGTTTAGGTTAAGTACAAAACATAGTTCAGATTGTTAAAGATGTGTTAAAAGAGTGTGATGTTAGGGAGTGTGTACACAGGTCACTGTTTTAGGGGCGTGTTGCTTCACATGAAAATTTGTTTAAATTCCCACCCAACGTAACAAGGGGGCGGAGCCAAGAGCTCCCCCGCTCTGTATATGGCAACAGACAGGCAGACAGAGAGAAGCAACATGAGTGAGAGGACCAGCATTCAGCCGTACATGTATGCCTCGGACACAGATTAACCAGAGAGTTCACAGTCATTAGTGTCATTAGGATAGTTTTATGTATATGGTTTGTTATTGTAATTTTTTTGTTTTAGTATTTGTATTTTATTTATTATTATTTTGTTTATTTTATTTATTTATTTATTCATTTGTAGATGTTGATTATTTTATTTGGGGATTGTTTTGTGGATCGTTATAAATTGTAAAATGCTATTTGCAATAATAAAAATTCCATGACAAAAAATAAATAAATCCTACACAAAGGTAATAGTGTGATTGCAGTGTTTACATGTCTGTGCTACACTTCAATAATGCCACATGTCTTAATTTGATTTCTGTCTAGTTCAAAGTTAAAATTGGATCATTGGTGTCCATGTAAAAGTACCCACAGTTACCATATAACAGAGCCCTAAACCCGTTACCATCAGTAATGTCTCCCACATAGCAAAATTTCTCTGGCCCAGCTCTGGCCCACACAATCAGGTTTCGCTTGGCCCACATGCCGCTGTGAATTACGGTACATGACTGGACCAAATCTGGCTTCCAGACAAGGGCCAAACACGGACCATATCCGGGCCAAGTCTCAGCCAAGTTAATAACTCATAACTGGGCCTGAACTGGGCCAGATAGGTTGGTGTGTCACGATTGCAATGAAATTGATAAACCCATGGAGTGATGCGCTTTAGGCACACTATGGGCACGCTTTTTCTCAAAGTGACCTGATTGGTAGATTTTTTTTTTCTTTACTCAAAAATGATTTTAGTGTATTTTAAATGTGGGTCAAGACTGTCCAAACTCACATGGCCCACTTATCAAATTTTTAAATCTTGGCCAAATACTACGTTTTTCATCTGGCCCAAATCTTGTGTGCCGCCTTAAAAACGGTGCCACCTCTGCCAAACCCGGGCCATGTTTGGCCCACATGCTGTATGCCAGTGCCGGATGAATGCCTGCTGTGCCAGCTTTATGCCAAATCTGGGCCAGAATTCTTTGCTACTAGGGCTGCGTATGGTTCATACACTGCAATTTTTTGTTGTTGTAGTCTTTTATTTTTTAGCAGAAAATGCATAAAATGACAATGTGAAATATCAACAATCACAATACAGCATGTAGATTTCACAGAGGATTGCTGTAAGTATCCATGTATAACACATCTAAATAAAAAAGGTATTATCTATTGCTTGCAATTGTTCTAATAATAAAAATAAGCAGCTGATTCATAACATGTTTTCATTTAACAATGATGCACATATATGAGTATATCAGCAGCAGTGACAGCAAGCAGATTTCTTCTTCACCTCCTGAAGCAGAAGTCCATAAGGACGGATGGCGCTGTCCACTATTGCTCTCTCTTGCTCAGGAGATGTGCCTTCAGGAACCTCCACCAGCCAGTAATTATTTTCAGGAAAGATTATCCTCTTCTGAGGGTTGATTCTGTTTTGCAGGATGACTCTGTAGGTTTTCCCATTCTTCACTGAAGTGAATTGCTTGGTTTGTGCATACTGATTTGCCACTGTGATGTCTGGAGTGGAGTAAATCCCTCTTCCGTACATCCTCCCACCACCAGGCTGATAGCGGGTCTGTATTACTCCCTCTGCCCCCTTCTGGTCAGTTCCGTGGTAGGACACCGGCCACTCACCAATTTCAGACTTCCTTCTAGATCTTTCTGCCCCCAGCCATGCGTTTCCGTCCGGGTACTTATTAAGAACCTTGAGACCGAAGCGCATCCATCCGTAGGGCCGGTGGTAGGACTCCTCCCCACGCATGCATCCAATTCCAGAATCTTTCCTGTCTGTGTAGTCAACGTCAAATTGTGGATCGAAGAAATCCTCTGGAATCACAGACAGTTTTTTGCTGAGAGGTACGGCTGCTTTTTTCTTCCCAAGAAAAACAAGAGCCAGCAGATTCTTGACATCCAGTTTCCAAGTTTTTTCTTTTTTATCAATTTGCGTATGCAGCTTCACCGGCACTCCTGCTGCGGCAGAAAGAGCCTCGGTCAGGACAACAGGGCAAACCTCCATCTTTCAGTCTGGCAGCTTGTGAAGACAGGAGAAAACTGAGAGAGTGCTTCAGCTCTCTACCAAAGAGCTTTTTAAAGGCGCAGCATGCTGAATGAGATTGAAAGTGAAACTGTTACTTTAAGCAGACCGTCAGGATATGAGCTGCATGTTTTCACCAAGCGGCAACCTCCCGCTCTCTCTCATGTAGCCAATACGGAAGTAACTAAAACTGCAATTCATGCGAAATTCCGCTAGTCCTGGCCGCTCCTGGCTCCAAAACAGAGCAAATTTCAATTGAGCCCACTGTTAGAATGGCCAACTTTACAGCAGAATAAAAGGTGTTTACAGCCTGCTACAAAAAAAGATTTTGGTTAATACAGCTAATATTACCCTTCATGAGAACTGTGAGGGGGGTGAATTTTTTTATAACTCATCCGTTTCCTTTATATTAAGTTATATTAAGTTTGCATAATTAAGGGCGTGGTCACTTGATTGACAGCTAGGTCTCGCTGGTCGCCGTCACGTCACCTCAGCTGACTCCTGCAGTTTAGCCACTGAACTCGGCATATTTATCGTATTTCTGTGTTGTTTTATGTGGCTTTACACACTCAACTGCCTTTTGGACTTGTTTCCTACAATTATTAGATGGCATGGCATGCTGAGTGCACTTAATTGTGCTCACAAACCATTCACGTGGCCTCCGTTTCCCATGTGAGTAAAGTTATATACTTATATACCATCTCTAAACATGTATTTGTTTTATTTAAGATCATTTATCGTTTTTATTTATATTTAGAGCTGTAATGCACTCCAGAATCTGTCAGATTGATTAGCTGTCGGCTCTAGATCAGTCATCTGAAGCGTTGTCATACAGTGTTATGCTGGATTTCATCAATAGTCTTACAGTAACTAACACAGACTATATCTGAAGTGTTTGGAAGTAATTTGCGTTTTCCTCCTGTTGAAAAACGTCATAAGAACAATGTTTAGTGGCTCAATGTGTTACAGCAGTGTTTTTAAATGTCTAAATGCTTTATTGATATAGTGTACAACAAAGCACAAGTGGTCAGAACACAAACGAGTCGCAGGTGATAAAGTATTAGCATTTCTCCCAAAGTAAAGTGTGTCTGAACCAGCTCCAAGCAAAATGCAGCATGCGTCTGTAGCTCCGCCCACTCTCCGCCTCTTTGCCCTTGTTTGGTATCCCGCCGTGGGTGTGATGACGCGTGACCAAAATGGCGACGGTTGGCCGCGCCTACTTGTGGCTTCTTTTGCGCTATTTAGAAACCTATGGGTGACGTCACAGATACTACGTCCATATATTTTACAGTCTATGGTTTTCACAAGCTCTGCACGAACCTCACATCCTCCTCTACTTTTCTGCTTTCTGCTTTCTGAAGTTACACTGTAAAAGATTATATGACAGAAAGACAGAAAGGACAACGCATGCTTTTATATTACTTTATGTTGACTTTTGTAGCTTGTTTTAAAAAGTTGATCTGGTTTCAGTTCACTTTTCTTATATACACAAACGCAAACAGACATGCACATTCAAAATCTCTCTCTTTCCCTCACACACACACACACACACATCCACACAAACTCTTTCTCTCTATTCAATTCTATTCAATTCAATTCAATAATTGTTTTATTGGCATGACAAATGTTACGAATGTATTGCCAAAGCATTTATAAAGTAAACATTAAAAGAACAGACAAAAATAATTCATTCATTCATTCATTTATTTTCTTGTCGGCTTAGTCCCGTTATTAATCCGGGGTCGCCACAGCGGAATGAACCGCCAACTTATCCAGCACGTTTTTACGCAGCGGATGCCCTTCCAGCCGCAACCCATCTCTGGGAAACATCAATCACATCCAAACATCCAACACACACTCATTCACACACACTCATACACTACGAAAAATTTAGCCTACCCAATTCACCTGTACCACATGTGTTTGGACTGTGGGGGAAACCGGAGCACCCGGAGGAAACCCACGCAAACTCCACACAGAAACAACAACTGACCCAGCCGAGGCTCGACCCAGCGACCTTCTTGCTGTGAGGCGACAGCACTACCTACTGCGCCACTGCTTCGCCACAAATATAATTACAAAAACATAATAAACACAGTAGTTAGTAATATATTATTGTAATATATAGTAGGGCTCGCGAATAATCGAAAAGTAACCGAAATCGATATTCAGAACCAATAATCGCTTTATATTTTCCAGGTCAATTCTGCACAGCAG